>NC_134397.1:135139483-135443751 GCF_050003625.1 Haematobia irritans
AGGGTGTGGGCCAATTTTGCACCACTTCCGAATCCAAAGACAACATTTTCAGTACTTTTTAGTGACGCTTTTTTGCTGGGGTGTAATATAAAGAGAATTTACTTCTCATAAAAACCAAAAATAAACTGAAAGTAAAGAAAAACTAATTGGCCCCTAACCATTACGATATTAACCATGCCGTAGTTCATTCTAACTACTTTTGAGAAATGTCTTAGGATTAACAAAAATTAAAAATTGGCTTAAACAGTATATACATATTTTTTGGATTAATCATAAGTTAATTTTTTTTCTGTGTGTACCCTAATTTAAAATTTTAGAGCCAAAATTTGATGCTAAGTAGATCTCTGAAAATGTTCCATTAATGAAACTGAACCTTTGTCTCGGAATCAATAACAAAATCCGTAAGGGAAGGTCAAAATCTTGAAATACATATATACTGTTTCTTTCAGTGTATACATAAATACACAATCAAAATTGTTTGTTTACTCTCCCATAGGAAAATTCTCCCAAATATTACAACCCTCTGTCAATAACTCCATTCAAGTTATGGTCACAAGTGGAATGATTACAGACGAATATCCAAAGTTATCGTTTCATTTCGTATTTGGATTTTTTTTGCCCCTAAAGGCAAAATGCGTTGGATGATACTCAATGGTGAAGGCAGCTCAAATAAATGTCAGCAACAAACATTTCTGAGGCCTTCAGATGAGGAGTGCAAGTGAATGGTGGTAAATAATCAAGAGTACTTAAACTGTATACTGACCCTTTAGCTTTCAGCCACATAAATTGATGTGCAATATGTTTGCAATTTCTTCCAACTGTGGCTATTGCATATCGAGAGTGGTGGGGGGTTTTTTGTTCTGTAGGAATATTATTCGAAGGCATTTTCGCAGACTATGCAATTTGGGTATTAAAATCTTGAACGATATAAGTTTTGAGATTTAACGAAATATTAACTTTCGAAAAATAAGTTCTTGGGCAACCCAATGAGGAATGAGCTTGACGTGACCGAAAGAATAAGTGCATATCGAATATATATTTTTAACAAAATCTTCGAAACCGATTTTAGATACCGTCGGGAAAACAAAAGTTTGAAATCAATTGTGAAACGATATGAAAAATATGAAATAAATATATACTTATTATAACTTAATTTAAAGCTTGAGGTGCATGGGTTGGTGATGTGAATATAATAATTTTGTTATTTTGTATACCGAAAAAAATATTGTCGTGAGGCCAAAAATTTCATGTTCTTAAAATACGAATGTGAATTTTGTTTGGCATAGAAGACGCATTTCTCTTATAGAATGTTTCTTCTTCGTCCAAAAGATAATAAACTATTCAACGAATTCATTTTGTCATTATAGTTAAGTGATTCGACTTAAAATGGACTTTGATAGCACATGAAGAAAAAGCAGAAATAAGAAATAAATTAAAATTTGTTTTCTAGAAACAAGTACAAAAAAAACTAAAATTAAAAATAGAATTGTGTCTCAAAGGTACCCTTATTTCAATTCTCCTCTTCTTTGGATCTGAATCAATGCCAAAATCATTAATGGAAAGATAAAATCCTTGAAACCATGTCGACATATCTGTGCTATTATATGGTTCCGAGACCGGGCTTGTAACCAACAGCATCAATCTGAAACTACAGGCTTTTAGCAACAGATGTCTTCGCAATATTCTAAAAATTTGGTGGAAACAGACACATCTCCAACGAGAAACTTCTCAAATTAGCCTATCAAGACAAAATAAACACACATATTAAAAGGAGAAAGTACAACGGGTTGGGGCACACCCTAGAATCGAATCCTGAAGGTTCAAGGAGGAGAGGCAGACCAACAAACAATTTTCAGCGAGACTGGCAAATCTTTTGCCCCACTATGCTACATCGCAGCGGACAGAGGCCGATGGAGATTCTATGTACACAGCCTATGTTCCTGACGGAATTTGCTGAATAATATAAATATAGACATATCGATTTCCGACTATACGCAGAAAAACTAACACGAAATTTTTTCCAATTAACATTTTAATTGAGTTTAAAAAAAAATTAATTGGATCAATTAATTTCGATTTTCACAAAATTTTCTATAAAACTAAAATTTTGACAAAATTTTCTATAGAAATAAAATTTTGAGAAAATTTTATATTGAAATCAAAATTTGGGAAAATTTCTTTTGAAAGAAATAAAATTTTCAGAAAATTATCTATAGAAATAAAATTTTAACAAAATTGTCAATAGAAATAAAATTTTGACACAATTTTCTATAGGAATAAAATGTTGACAAAATTTTTTAGAGAAATAAAATTATGACAAAATTTTCTATAGAAATAAAATTTTTAGAAAATTATCTATAGAAATACAATTTGGACAAAATTTCCACCGTGGTGCAATGGTTAGCATGCCGCTTTGCATACACAGGCTTGTGGGTTCAAACTAGAGGTGTGCACGTGAGTAATATTTTGCTCACCCTCACGACGGAAAAATCTTATTCACGTGTACTCACGCACGATATTTTTTGGTAGGACTCACGCTCATGCACGCTCACGAAGAGAAAATTTGTACTCACGCACGAAAATCTTTTAAATGTCGTGACTCACGAAAAACCTCGTGACTCACGAATAATTTTATGAGTAATTTACTTATAGAACCTGATTGAAAACATGAGTATGATTAAAATCGAGAGCGTTATCAAACTCTTAACAACTAGGATGTCACTATAATTATAAACAAGTAAGGAAAGTCTAAAGTCGGGCGGTGCCGACTATATTATACCCTGCACCACTTTGTAGATCTAAATTTTCGAGACCATGTCACATCCGTCAAATGTGTTGGGTGCTATATACAAAGGTTTGTCCCAAATACATACATTTAAATATCACTCGATTTGGACAGAATTTGATAGACTTTTACAAAATCTATAGACTCAAAATTTAAGTTGGCTAATGCACTAGGGTGGAACACAATTTTAGTAAAAAAATATGGGAAACATTTAAATCTGAAGCAATTTTAACATGTATTAGAAGTTTAGGAAAATTAGAGTCATTTTTACAACTTTTCGACTAACAGTGGCGATTTAACAAGGAAAATGTTGGTATTTTGACCATTTTTGTCGAAATCAGAAAAACATATATATGGGAGCTATATCTAAATCTGAACCGATTTCAACCAAATTTGGCACGCATAGCTACAATGCTAATTCTACTCTCTGTGCAAAATTTCAATTAAATCGGAGTAAAAGATTGACCACTGTGGTCATATGAGTGTAAACGATATATATGGGAGCTATACCTAAATCTGAACCGATTTCAATAAAATTTGGCACACTTGACTACACTACTAATTGTACTCCTAGTGCAAAATTTCAACCAACTTGGGGTAAAACTCAGGCTTCTGGGACCGTATTAGTCCATATCGGGCGAAAGATATATATGGGAGCTATATCTAAATCTGAACCGATTTCAATAAAATTTGGCACACTTGACTATAGTACTAATCGTTCTTCTTGTGCAAAACTTTAAGCAAATTAGGGTAAAACTCTGGCTTCTGGGGCCATATAAGTCCATATCGGGCGAAATATATATATGGGAGTTATAACTAAATCTGAACCGAAAATCAATAGGGTTCTATTCTGAGCCAAAACACATACTTGTGCCAAATTTTAAGTCGATTGGACTAAAACTGCGACGTATACTTTAATTATAGATATGTGTTCACGGACAGACAGACAGACGGATATGGAGCCCACCCTGAGCATTTTTGCCAAAGACACCATGTGTCTATCTCGTCTCCTTCTGGGTGTTACAAACATATGCACTAAGTTATAATACCCTGTTCCACAGTGTGGCGCAGGTTATAAAAATAGAATTGTGTCTCAAAGGTACCCTTATTTCAATTCTCCTCTTCTTTGGATCTGAATCAATGCCAAAATCATTAGTGGAAAGATAAAATCCTTGAAACCGTGTCACATATCGACATATCTGTGCTATTGTATGGTTCCGAGACCGGGCTTGTAACCAACAGCATCAATCTGAAACTACAGGCTTTTAGCAACAGATGTCTTCGCAATATTCTAAAAATTTGGTGGAAACAGACACATCTCCAACGAGAAACTTCTCAAAATAGCCTATCAAGACAAAATAAACACACATATTAAAAGGAGAAAGTACCACGGGTTGGGGCACACCCTCGAATCGAATCCTGAAGGTTCAAGGAGGAGAGGCAGACCAACAAACAATTTTCAGCGAGATTGGCAAATCTTTTGCCCCACTACGCTACATCGCAGCGGACAGAGGCCGATGGAGATTCTATGTACACAGCCTATGTTCCTGACGGAATTTGCTGAATAATTGAAATATAGACATATCGATTTCCGACTATACGTAGAAAAACTATACGAAATTTTTTCCAATTAAAATTTTAATTGAGTTTTAAAAAAAATTAATTGGATCAATTAATTTCGATTTTCACAAAAATTTCTATAAAACTAAAATTTTGACAAAATTTTCTATAGAAATAAAATTTTGAGAAAATTTTATATTCAAATAAAAATTTGGGAAAATTTATTTTGAAAGAAATAAAATTTTCAGAAAATTATCTATAGAAATAAAATTTTAACAAAATTGTCAATAGAAATAAAATTTTGACACAATTTTCTATAGAAATAAAATGTTGACAAAATTTTTTAGAGAAATAAAATTTTGACAAAATTTTCTTTAGAAAGAAAATTTTGAGAAAATTATCTATAGAAATACAATTTGGACAAAATTTCCAGCGTGGTGCAATGGTTAGCATGCCGCTTTGCATACACAGGGTTGTGGGTTCAAACTACACGCAAAGAAAAAAACGGTTGGAAAACGTGTACCGAAAACGTTTTTCTTTTGTTAGAGTTTTTTGAATTGCTTCGAAAATTTTAAACTTTTATCACCAAAAAAATTCGTTTGTTACAAAATTTTTATTTTTTCAATAAAAAAAGTTATTTTTGAAACAACAACACAGTCCATTTCGTTTATATCAAACACTGTTCTTTTCTGACTTTAGGTCTTTAATAAGACACATTTTACAGTTCAAAATTTAATATAGTATAATGTAATGTTGAACATTTTCGGAATCTTCCGAATATAAACAAAAAAACAAAAGCAAAAAAAAAAACTTTGGTCGAAGCAGGGATCGAACCCACGACCCTTGGCATGAGAGTCGGATGTAGCTACCACTGCTCCACGGTGCCAAACTAAATGTTTGTTTCTGTTAAATAAACTTTGTTTATTCGGTTCGTGGGCGCCGCAAGCTATGCTATATATATATATATAACTTATATGGATAATTATCTATTGATGACCATAACAGGTACATAGCTCAGTGGTTAGTGTGTTGGCTTACAAAGTGCATGGTCCGCAGTTCGATTCTCCGTCCAGGCGAAAGGTAAAAAAAAATTATAAAATCGTATAATTTCTTCTACATTGTTGATATTACAGGAAAAGGTGTTAAGAACTAAAAATCCTCGTGGATGTGAGAAAGATGTGAGGAACAATGCAATTAGCAAGAAAATAATGTTTTTTTTTTGAGCTAGTCTTTATGAAATTGTTTTTACATCCTGGAAAAGAATAAACGTTTATCACAAAAAGTAAATACTTTTCTTCCAAATACACTTCCTTACAGCGAAAAGCAAATGATAAACGAACTTTGTTTGTCTAAAATTTCGTTTGGGAGGAAAGAATTATTTTTTTGCGTGTAGAGGTGTGCACGTGAGTAATATTTTGCTCACACTCACGACGGAAAAATCTTATTCACGTGTACTCACGCACGATATTTTTTGGTAGGACTCACGCTCATGCACGCTCACGAAAAGAAAATGTGTACTCACGCACGAAAATCTTTTAAATGTCGTGAGTCACAAAAAATGTCGTGACTCACGAATAATTTACTTATAGAACCTGATTGAAAACATGAGTATGTTAAAATCGAGAGCGTTATCAAACTCTTAACAACTAGGATGTCACTATAATTATAAATGAATTCAACTCGTAAGCATTTTATGTTCGTACGCGGGATTATTTTCGTGAGCGTGTTTTTCCGAAATTCGTTACCCACACAGTCTCACGAAGATATTATTTTCGTGACTCACACTCACGCGCGACATTTGGTTGGTTAATCACGCTCACGCACATTCACGCCGTTGCCGTCAGCGTGACTCACGTCTCATGTGCACAACTCTAGTTCAAACTCAGTTTCGACCAAACACCAAAAAGTTTTTCAGCCGTGTATTATCTCACCACAGTAATGCTGGTGACATTTCTGAGGGTTTCAAAGCTTCTCTAAGTGGTTTCACTGCAATGTGGAACGCCGTTCGGACTCGGCTACAAAAAGAAGGTCCCTTGTCATTGAGCTTAACATAGAATCGAGCAGCACTCAGTGATAAGAGAGAAGTTCACCGCTGGCGTATCACAATGGACTGAATAGTCTAAGTGTGCCTGAAATATCGGGCCGCAACTATATCTAACCTAACCTAACTTAATTTTCTATAGAATTAAAATTTTGACAAAATTTTCTATAGAAATAAAATTTTGACAAAATTTTCTATAGAAATAAAATTTTGAGAACATTTTCTATAGAAATAAAATTTTGACAAAATTTTCTATAGAAATAAAATTTCGAGACAATTTTCTATAGAAATAAAATTTTGAGAAAATTTCCTATAGAAATAAAAAATTTTGACACTTTAGAAAGAATTATGGGACAAAGAAAAATTGTCCGCTAAAGGAAATCTTATGCTATTGAACTACGTTCGCCTGGTATAATCTTCTGATCAACAACACCTCAAATTGATAAGCTCTGCTCATGTCCATAAAATGAACGAATGAACAAGAGTGTACGTGACTTATATGTGTTTAAGGATATTTGCAAGAATCTTTAGTCATTGCAAGTATCATACTGTGTAAATCGATACTAGAGAAACTAAACAAACGACTACTGAGAAAGAGATGAGGATAAGCTAACCAAAGTGCATGGTAGACATACTCTACAGGGATTAACATGAAGCGAATGAATGAAGTGCACTGAGTTTTCCTAAGCGATATTCTATACAATTCTCAAACATTATGAACATATGTAGCCATAATGCCAGCCATCTTAATGACATTAAGGACATCTAGAAAACTAACTCATCCCAGAACAGAAGTGCCAACACCTGTTTGTCTATGTCTAAGTTACACTAGAGCTCATGTCCAAGAAAGCGACGACACTCATGGATGATTACGTTGGTAATGTGGCAGAAACATGACTATCGGCTACATCATCCCTCCCCTCTAGCCAATATGCCATCCATTGAACTTATTTTTCAGATAATTCCAAAGCATTTATTGTTATGGATGTCATTGGAAGAAGGCAAAAGATATCACCAACCACCACGTCGATGTGGGTGTCATTGGCGGATGTGACACGCCAGAGGCATTTATGGTCTGCTTCCACGTTCTCTTCCTTTCATCATCAAGCAGAAGAGACAGAGTAATGCATTCGTGGTAGTAAAAACCAAGACGGATATTGACATCATAACTGCATACATCTGCAACTGATTTCAATACTGTTGACTTAGTCAGTGCGGCTAGTTGTCAACTAACTTACAAAGCGTTGTCCTTTTTATGCAAATGTTGATTTAAAAATCTATGTACTCAGTATTTTAACCTTGTCGTCTATTACAGAAGCCAAAAATAGTAGAGCAATTCAGACACATGCAATAATCAATAATATTGATTGAAGACGATGTTTACATAATGTTGTACAAAGTATAAAGTAAATATGTTCCCCCGGTATTAATTACAGATTGACAATAATTAGACACTGCATTGCAAACTGAGAGCCGTACCTATAGCCAATTCTATACACCTACAACCACGAAAAAAGTTATAGCAATGGCTGTTCAATTTTTTCAAACAAAAAAAAAATATATATGAATTTCATGTGAAGTGATAAAATAAGACGCCATGTTCGGTCAAGGCCTAACTATGATATAGTGGACGCCAGATATTTTCTTAGGCTCATTTAGACTATTGTGATGCCACAGGTATTGAACTTCGCTCTACTCAATGACTGCTATATTTAGTCAATTCTACATTTAGCTCAATGACAATGACTGAGTCCAATCGGCGGTTCACATTCCGGTGAAATCACTTACATCAAAGCTTCTCTCCATCTTTTTCTCTCTCACCGTCATGTCACCAGCAATACTGCTAGGGGATCAATTCATAGTCCAGTGGGTGGACCTTATTATCAGTGATGCCAATTTAGATACTTTAAAGCTACCTATTTGTGATGTTGAGTTACAAGAATTTTTCGGGGTTGGGCACAGTTGCCACAATTGGTAGAATTCTACCAATAATTTTTACTATTTAGTAGATTTCTAGAAATTTTGTGGCAGATTTTGCAAAACATTTCTCCTCAACCAAGAGGTAGGTACTCCACAAATTTTCAATAAAAAAAAATTTGACAACATTTGTCATTAGAAATGGAGTTTTGAAAACTTTCCAATAGAAACAAAATTTTGACCAAATTTTCCAGAGAAAAATAAAATTCTTTTCTTTTAGTTCAGTCAATACATGATTTTAGGCTAAAGAAAAGACCAACAAAACCGCAATAAAATTTTGCACAACTTTCTATAAGCAGAAAATTTCAACAAAATTTTCTATAGATAGAAAATTTCGACAAAATTTCCTATAGACAGAAAATTTCGACAAGATTTTCTATAGAAAGAACATTTTGACAACATTTTCTATAGAAAGAAAATTTCCACAAAATTTTCTATAGCAAAAAAATTTCCACAAAATTTTCTATAGAAAGAAAATTTCTACAAAAAAATTTCTATAGAAATAAAATTTTGGCAAAGTATTCTAGAGAAATAAAATGTTGACAAAATTTTCTAGTGAAACAATATTTTGACAAAATTTTCTATAGAAATAAAATTCTGATAAAATTTTCTATAGAAATAAAATTTTGAAGAAATTTGCTATACAAATAAAATTTTGATAAAATTTTCTATAGAAATAAAATTTTGACAAAATTTTCTTTAGAAATAAAATTTCGACAAAATTTTCTATAGAAATAAATTTTCGACAAAATTTTCTAGTGAAACAATATTTTGCCGAAATTTTCTTTAGAATTATTTTATATAGAAAAAAAAATGTTGACAAAATTTGTTATACAAATAAAATTGTGACAAACTTTTCAGTAGAAATAAAATTTTGACAACATTTTCTATAAAAAAAAATTTTTGACAAAATTTGCTATACAAATAAAATTTTGACAAAATTTTCTATAGAAATAAAATTTTGAGAAAATTTCCCATACATATAAAATTTGGACAAAATTTTCTATATTGACAACATTTTTTAGAGAAATAAAATTTTGACAAAATTTTCTAGAAGAATAAAATGTTGACAAAATTTTTGTTAGAAAGAAAATTTCGACACAATTTTCTAGTGAAACAATATTTTGACAAAATTTTCTTTAGAAATAATATTTTGACAAACTTTTCAATAGAAATAAAATTTAAAAAAAAAAATTTCTATAAAAATACAATTTTGACAAAATTTTCTACAGAAATAAAATTTTGACAAAATTTTCTTTAGAAATAAAATTTCGAAAAAAATTTCTATAGGAATAAAAATTCCACAAAATTTTCTATAGAAAGAAAATTTCCACAAAATTTTATATAGAAATAAATTTTTGGCAAAGTATTGTAGAGAAATGAAGTGTTGACAAAATTTTCTAGAGCAATAAAATTTTGACAAAATTTTCTTTAGAAAGAAAATTTCGACAAAGTTTTCTAGTGAAACAATAGTTTGACAAAATTTTCTTTAGAAATAATATTTTGACAAAATTTTCTATAGAAATAAAATTTTGACAAAATTTTCTATAGAAATAAAATTTTGACAAAATTTTCTTGAGAAATAAAATTTTGACAAAATTTTCTAGAGAAATAAAATTTTGACAAAATTTTCTTTAGAAAGAAAATTTCGACAAAATTTTCTAGTGAAACAATATTTTGAAAAAATTTTCTTTAGAAATAATATTTTGACAAAATTTTCTGTAGAAATAAAATTTTGACAAAATTTTCTAGAGAAATAAAATGTTGACAAAATTTTCTAGAGAAATAAAATAGTGACAATTTTTTTTAGAAAGAAAATTTCGACAAAATTTTCTATAGAAATACATTTTTGACAAAATTTTCTAGTGAAACAATAGTTTGACAAAATTTTCTTTAGAAATAATATTTTGACAAAATTTTCTGTAGAAATAAAATTTTGACAAAATTTTCTTGAGATATAAAATTTTGACAAAATTTTCTTGAGAAATACAATTTTGACAAAATTTTTTTTAGAAACAAAAATTCGACAAAATTTTCTATAGAAAGAAAATTTTGACAAAATTTTCAAAAAAAAAAATTTGACAAAATTTGCTATACAAATAAAATTTGGGCAAAACTTTCTATATCGACAACATTTTCTAGAGAAATAAAATTTTGACAAAATTTTCTTGAGAAATAAAATGTTGACAAAAATTTTTTTAGAAAGAAAATTTCGACAAAATTTTCTAGTGAAACAATATTTTGACAAAATTTTCTTTAGAAGTAATATTTTGACAAAATTTTCTGTAGAAATAAAATTTTGACAAAATTTTCTAGAGAAATAAAATGTTGACAAAATTTTCTAGAGAAATAAAATAGTGACCATTTTTTTTTAGAAAGAAAATTTCGACAAAATTTTCTATAGAAATAAATTTTTGACAAAATTTTCTAGTGAAACAATAGTTTGACAAAATTTTCTTTAGAAATAATATTTTGACAAAATTTTCTATAGAAATAAAATTTTGACAAAATTTTCTTGAGAAATAAAATTTTGACAAAATTTTCTTGAGAAATAAAATTTTGACAAAATTTTCTTTAGAAATAAAAATTCGACAAAATTTTCTATAGAAAGAAAATTTTGACAAAATTTTCTATAGAAATAAAATTTCCACAAAATTTTCTATAGAAAGAAAATTTCCACAAAATTTTCTATAGAAATAAATTTTTGGCAAAGTGTTCTAGAGAAATAAAATGTTGACAAAATTTTCTAGTGAAACAATATTTTGACAAAATTTTCTAGAGAAATAAAATTTTGACAAAATTTTCTTTAGAAATAAAATTTCGACAAAATTTTCTATAGAAATAAAATTTTGACAAAGTTTTCTAGCGAAATAAAATGTCGACAAAATTTTCTAATGAAACAGTATTTTGACAAAATTTTCTATAGAAATAAAATTCTGACAAAATTTTCTATAGAAATAAAACTCTGGCAAAATTTTCTATAGAAATAAAAATCTGGCAAAATTTTCTATAGAAATAAAATTTTGACAAATTTTTCTATAGAAATAAAATTCTGACAAAATTTTCTATAGAAATAAAACTCTGGCAACATTTTCTATAGAAATAAAATTTTAACAAAATTTTCTATGGAAATAAAATTTTGGCAAAATTTCTGTAGAAAGAAAATTTTCACAAAATTTTCTATAGAAATAAAATTTTTTTGAGAAATAAAATTTTGACTAAATTTTCTACGGAAATAAAATTTTGATAAAATTTTCTAGAGAAATAAAATTTTGACAAAATTGTCTAGAGAAGCATAGTTTTGACAAAATTTTCTATGGAATAAAATTTCCACAAAATTTTCTATAGAAAGAAAATTTCCACAAAATTTTATATAGAAATAAATTTTTGGCAAAGTATTGTAGAGAAATGAAATGTTGACAAAATTTTCTAGAGCAATAAAATTTTGACAAAATTGTCTTTAGAAAGAAAATTTCGACAAAGTTTTCTAGTGAAACAATAGTTTGACAAAATTTTCTTTAGAAATAATATTTTGACAAAATTTTCTATAGAAATAAAATTTTGACAAAATTTTCTAGAGAAATAAAATTTTGACAAAATTTTCTTTAGAAAGAAAATTTCGACAAAATTTTCTAGTGAAACAATATTTTGACAAAATTTTCTTTAGAAATAATATTTTGACAAAATTTTCTGTAGAAATAAAATTTTGACAAAATTTTCTAGAGAAATAAAATGTTGACAAAATTTTCTAGAGAAATAAAATAGTGACAATTTTTTTTAGAAAGAAAATTTCGACAAAATTTTCTATAGAAATACATTTTTGACAAAATTTTCTAGTGAAACAATAGTTTGACAAAATTTTCTTTAGAAATAATATTTTGACAAAATTTTCTGTAGAAATAAAATTTTGACAAAATTTTCTTGAGATATAAAATTTTGACAAAATTTTCTTGAGAAATACAATTTTGACAAAATTTTTTTTAGAAATAAAAATTCGACAAAATTTTCTATAGAAAGAAAATTTTGACAAAATTTTCAAAAAAAAAAAATTTGACAAAATTTGCTATACAAATAAAATTTGGGCAAAATTTTCTATATCGACAACATTTTCTAGAGAAATAAAATTTTGACAAAATTTTCTAGAGAAATAAAATGTTGACAAGAATTTTTTTAGAAAGAAAATATTTTGACAAAATTTTCTTTAGAAGTAATATTTTGACAAAATTTTCTGTAGAAATAAAATTTTGACAAAATTTTCTAGAGAAATAAAATGTTGACAAAATTTTCTAGAGAAATAAAATAGTGACAATTTTTGTTTAGAAAGAAAATTTCGACAAAATTTTCTATAGAAATAAATTTTTGACAAAATTTTCTAGTGAAACAATAGTTTGACAAAATTTTCTTTAGAAATAATATTTTGACAAAATTTTCTATAGAAATAAAATTTTGACAAAATTTTCTTGAGAAATAAAATTTTGACAAAATTTTCTTGAGAAATAAAATTTTGACAAAATTTTCTTGAGAAATAAAATTTTGACTAAATTTTCTTTAGAAATAAAAATTCGACAAAATTTTCTATAGAAAGAAAATTTTGACAAAATTTTCTATAGAAATAAAATTTCCACAAAATTTTCTATAGAAAGAAAATTTCCACAAAATTTTCTATAGAAATAAATTTTTGGCAAAGTATTCTAGAGAAATAAAATGTTGACAAAATTTTCTAGTGAAACAATATTTTGACAAAATTTTCTAGAGAAATAAAATTTTGACAAAATTTTCTTTAGAAATAAAATTTCGACAAAATTTTCTATAGAAATAAAATTTTGACAAAGTTTTCTAGAGAAATAAAATGTCGACAAAATTTTCTAATAAAACAATATTTTGACAAAATTTTCTATAGAAATAAAATTCTGACAAAATTTTCTATAGAAATAAAACTCTGGCAAAATTTTCTATAGAAATAAAAATCTGGCAAAATTTTCTATAGAAATAAAATTTTGACAAATTTTTCTATAGAAATAAAATTCTGACAAAAATTTCTATAGAAATAAAACTCTGGCAACATTTTCTATAGAAATAAAATTTTAACAAAATTTTCTATGGAAATAAAATTTTGGCAAAATTTCTGTAGAAAGAAAATTTTCACAAAATTTTCTATAGAAATAAAATTTTTTTGAGAAATAAAATTTTGACTAAATTTTCTACGGAAATAAAATTTTGATAAAATTTTCTAGAGAAATAAAATTTTGACAAAATTGTCTAGAGAAGCATAGTTTTGACAAAATTTTCTATGGAAATAAAATGTTGACAAATTTTTCTAAAATAAGATAATTTTGTTTGGAAATTTGTTGGTAAGTTTTTCTCCAAATTATTATTTAATAGATTTTTGTTGGCTCGAGTGGCACCCGTGGTTTGGGGGGCATACTAACTTTGTCATTCCGTTTATAACATATCGGAAAATTGGTTTCAGACTCCATAAAGTATATAAATATTCTGGGTCGTGGTAAAATTCTGAGTCGATCTAGCGATGTCCGTCGGTCTATGGAAATGACGCTAACTTCCAAACGAAAGAAACTATCGTTTTGAAACTTTGTATAAGTTGTTGTTATTGATGTTGGTCGGATGGCGTTAAAAGTGGATCGCATCCGACTACTGTTACGTATAGCCCCCACATTTGACTTTCGGAGCCTCTTGAAGGAAGAAATTTCATCCGATTCGTTCGAAATTTGGTCGAAGTGATATATAACAACCATGTAAAAACTAGTCCATATCGATTCATATATAACCTCCATTAAAAACAGATCGCCAGATTTGACTTCCGGAGCTCTTTAGAGGAGTAAACTGCATCCGATTTAGTTGTAATTTGGTACGTGTTAAGAAATTTTAAGATGCCTTGCCATCGGCAATTGTTACCACAACCCAGTTAATTCGATTGTGGATGGCAATCTTTAGAGGATCCCTCCACATAAAATTCGCCCTGGCCGAACTTACGACCGTATATACTTGTTTATTTCTATATTTTTTTGGTATTACTGTTCTGAATTCTGATTCTATTCTACAATTCTGAGTGGTGTCACTAATTTATATACAGTCCATTCTGGAAAGTACATTCGGAATTGTGCACTTATCTAACACTATAAAGATCTCCATGAAATCCCGTCCCAGATCGAATCAATTTGTCCAAGACATTTTCCAAATAATTTTATTTTAAATCTTACACGCTTAGCTGCTTTATTACGACTATTTTTTTTTCTTAGCATTTAGGGATGTTTTCTTTCTCATCCAGCTGTTTCGTATTAAATTTAATTCTTACTTTTTCTTAATGTCCTTAACTATAATCGTTAGTTATATATTCTCTTATGTATAATTCTTAAGGATAATTGTAGCCAACGAAATCGAAAGTTAATCTTGATATGACGGGCATCTCCTAGGAGACATGTTTCCATTTAAAACTAAGAATGAAGAAGGACACGTATCTATTTGTTCACTAAGGAAACTCCCAGCAAATTTTGTTTCTAGAGCATGGCATCTCAATCTACAAGAATATGACCCAAGTGCATTTTTTTCACAGACTCCTGTTCGGCACACATATGCACACACTCCTATAAAGACCACCCCTCTCTCTCTATCATTTATTATACAACAACCTCTAAGCACACTAGCACACACAATTGAGAAAAGTGAAGTCTACTATGAGGATTTGGTCCCACGATAAAATAAAGTCAACAATATCATGACACTTGAATGAAATAAACGGAGACATACATAGATATGGAGCATAATTCAACGATTCTCTACGAGGTAAGAGTTAAGCATTAGAGAAACATGATATGGATAGAAGGAAAATACAAATGGAGAAATGATGTTTAATATTTTTTCAATTTTTGTTTACGTTTTTCTCGAATTGGATACACGGTGTCCACCAATTGGTAGAATTCTAAAAAAATGAAAGATTGGTAGAATTCTTGATGATAAAATATTGACAAAATTTTCTATAGAAAGAAAATTTTGAGAAAATTTTCTACAGACATAAAATTGTGAGAAAATTTTCTAAAAACTAAAATTTGGCCAATTTTTCTATAGAAATAAAATATTGAGAAAATTTTCTACAGACATAAAATGTTGACATAATTTTCTACAAAAATAAAATTTTGACATAACTTTCTATAGAAATAAAATTATGACAAAATTTTCTACAGAAATAAAATTTTGGCACAATTTTCTTTAGAAATGACATTTTGACAAAATTTTCTATAGAAATAATATTTTGACAAAATTTCTCATAGAAATAAAATTTTGAAAAAAATCTATAGAATTTTGACAAAATTTTACTATACAAAGAAAATTTTGACATAATTTTCTACAGAAATAAAATTGTGACAATTGTTATAGAATTAAAATTCTAAGAAAATTTTCTACAGAAATAAAATTTTGCCACAATTTTCTTTAGAAATGAAATTTTGACAAAATCTTCTATAGAAATAATATTTCGACAAAATTTCCAATAGAAAAAAATGTTGACAAAATGTTCTATAGAAATAAAATTTTGACAAAATTTTCTATAGAAATAAAATTTTGACAAAAATTTCTGCAGAAACAAAATTTTTCTATAAAAATAAAATTGTACGAAAATTTTCTACAGTAATAAAATTTGGACAAAATTTTCTGTAGAAATAAAATTTTAAGAAAATTTTCTACAGAAATAAAATGTTGACAATATTTTCTATAGATATAAAATGTTGATAAAATTTTCTATAGAAATAAAATTTAAAAAAAAATTTCTACAAAAATAACATTTTGGCACAATTTTCTTTAGAAATGAAATTTTGACAAAATTTTCTATAGAAATAATATTTTTACAAAATTTCCTATAGAAAAAAAAATTTTGACATATTTGTCTATAGAAAGAAAATATTGACAAAATTTTCTATAGAAATAAAATTTTGACAAAATTTTCTATAGAAATAAAATTGTTGTTGTTTTTTTATTTCAGCTTAAAACCATACATTGACTAAACTACAAGAGTAGCTTAACCAACAGAGGAAAAGAATGTTTGTCAAATTTATTTGGGCAAAGCCCTATAGACTGCAAGATGGTTGGATGGACGCACGTTTCGGAATTACCACATTCCTCATCAGCATCCTCTACTTGCAGCAAAACTATCAACCAATTATCAGAATAAATTCAGGCAGTTTATTAAACCCAACAAAAACCACACTTGAACCCTCCGAAAAAAGGTTTTACATTGATAGCCGGCTTATGCCGAAATAAACTCGAAACAGACATAGCTCTTTTCCTATGCCACTGTCAAATCATCGATTTGAATTCACATGGCTGGGTTTATTTTGAGCGTGCCTCCTCTTCTTTTTCCATTTGTTTTGTTTTGTTATTGTTGGTTTTGTTCTTTAAGCATTGTTGTTGTTTTTTTATTTCAGCTTAAAACCATACATTGACTAAACTACAAGAGTAGCTTAACCAACAGAGGAAAAGAATGTTTGTCAAATTTATTTGGGCAAAGCCCTATAGACGGCAAAAAACAACAACAATGCTTAAAGAACAAAACCAACAATAACAAAACAAAACAAATGGAAAAAGAAGAGGAGGCACGCTCAAAATAAACCCAGCCATGTGAATTCAAATCGATGATTTGACAGTGGCATAGGAAAAGAGCTATGTTTGTTTCGAGTTTATTTCGGCATAAGCCGGCTATCAATGTAAAACCTTTTTTCGGAGGGTTCAAGTGTGGTTTTTGTTGGGTTTAATAAACTGCCTGAATTTATTCTGATAATTGGTTGATAGTTTTGCTGCAAGTAGAGGATGCTGATGAGGAATGTGGTAATTCCGAAACGTGCGTCCATCCAACCATCTTGCAGTCTATAGGGCTTTGCCCAAATAAATTTGACAAACATTCTTTTCCTCTGTTGGTTAAGCTACTCTTGTAGTTTAGTCAATGTATGGTTTTAAGCTGAAATAAAAAACAACAACAATGCTTAAAGAACAAAACCAACAATAACAAAACAAAACAAATGAAATAAAATTTTGACAAAATTTTCTATAGAAATAAAATTTTGACAAAATTTTCTGCAGAAACAAAATTTTCTACAGAAACAAAATGTTGATAAAAATTTTTTATAGAAATAAAATTTTGATAATATATTCTATAGAAATAAAATATTGACAAAATTTTCTAAAGAAATAAAATTTTAAGAAAATTTTCTACAGGAATAAAATGTTGACAGAATTTTATATAGAAATAAAATTTGGACAAACTTTTATATAGAAATAAAATTTGGACAAAATTTTCTGTAGAAATAAAATTTTGAGAAAATTTTCTACAAAAATGAAATTTTGACAATATTTTCTATAGATATAAAATGTTGACAAAATTTTCTATAGAAATAAAACTTTTAGAACATTTTCTACAGAAATAAAATTTTGAAAAAATTTTCTATAGAAATAAAATTTTAAGAAAATGTTCTATAGGAATAACATATTGAAAAAATTTTCTACAGACAAAATTTTGACAAAATTTTCTTTAGAAAGAAAATTTCCACAAAATTTTCTAGAGAAATAATATTTTGACAAAATTTCCCATAGAAATAAAATTTTGAGAAAATTTTCTACAGAAATAAAATTTTTACAAAATACTCTATAAAACTAAAATTTTGACAAAATTTTCTATAGAAATAAAATTTTTAGAAAATTTTCTACAGACATAAAATGTTGACATACTTTTTTAAAGAAATAAAATTTTGACATAACTTTCAATAGAAATAAAATGTTGACAAAATTTTCTATAGAAATAAAATTTTAAGAAAATTTTCTACAGCAATAAAATTTTGGCACAATTTTCTTTAGAAATGAAATTTTGAAATAACATTTTGACAAAATTTCCTACAGAAAAAAAATTTTGTGAAAATTTTCTACAAAAGTAGAATTTTGAGACAATTTTCTACAGACATAAAATGTTGACATAATTTTCTACAGAAATAAAGTTTTAAGAAAATGTTCTATAGAAATAACACGTTGAGAAAATTTTCTAACTTTCCCTTGTTGGTGCAAGCTAAAAACGTTTAAACATTTAGGATTCGAAACATTTACAATTCAAAGCATATTTATAAAGGGTGATTTGTTAAGAGCTTGATAACTTTTTTAAAAAAAAAAACGCATAAAATTTGCAAAATCTCATCGGTTCTTTATTTGAAACGTTAGATTGGTCCATGACATTTACTTTTTGAAGATAATTTCATTTAAATGTTGACCGCGGCTGCGTCTTAGGTGGTCCATTCGGAAAGTCCAATTTTGGGCAACTTTTTCGAGCATTTCGGCCGGAATAGCCCGAATTTCTTCGGAAATGTTGTCTTCCAAAGCTGGAATAGTTGCTGGCTTATTTCTGTAGACTTTAGACTTGACGTAGCCCCACAAAAAATAGTCTAAAGGCGTCAAATCGCATGATCTTGGTGGCCAACTTACCGGTCCATTTCTTGAGATGAATTGTTCTCCGAAGTTTTCCCCCAAAATGGCCATAGAATCGCGAGCTGTGTGGCATGTAGCGCCATCTTGTTGAAACCACATGTCAACCAAGTTCAGTTCTTCCATTTTTGGCAACAAAAAGTTTGTTAGCATCGAACGATAGCGATCGCCATTCACCGTAACGTTGCGTCCAACAGCATCTTTGAAAAAATACGGTCCAATGATTCCACCAGCGTACAAACCACACCAAACAGTGCATTTTTCGGGATGCATGGGCAGTTCTTGAACGGCTTCTGGTTGCTCTTCACTCCAAATGCGGCAATTTTGCTTATTTACGTAGCCATTCAACCAGAAATGAGCCTCATCGCTGAACAAAATTTGTCGATAAAAAAGCGGATTTTCTGCCAACTTTTCTAGGGCCCATTCACTGAAAATTCGACGTTGTGGCAGATCGTAAGTCTATTCATGATGAAATGTCAAAGCATACTGAGCATCTTTCTCTTTGACACCATGTCTGAAATCCCACGTGATCTGTCAAATACTAATGCATGAAAATCCTAACCTCAAAAGAATCACCCTTTACATCCAAAAATTGTTGGTAATAGGAGAGATCGTAATATTGCAAATACTGAAACAAGCTTCTAAAATAAAATAATAAAATATTTGTTTCGAAAAAAAATCATATTAAGCACAAAAAATTGAACTAAGCCACCAAAATAAGATTTTGTTTTAAAAGTGGTAGATTTTTGGTAAAATTTTCTTCAAACTGATGATGAAGTGGATCCACAAAGACAATCGCATGTGAAAAATCTCATGCCTCAACATCGACAACAAAACCGAATAGCCATGGAAAGAAGCTTATGCTGCATATTTGGTAGAGCCAGCTAGGTGTGGTATACTATGAGCTGCTGCCACCGAGTGAAACGATGACTAGAGCTTCGTAGTGAACTCAATTCATGCGTTTAAGCGGAGTATTTCGTAATATAGGGCCACAATATTTGGACAATCACGACAATGTGATCTTGCACCAAGATAACGCTCGGCCACATATTGCAAAACCATTAGAGACTTTTTTGGAAACCCTAAGCATAAAAGGCCCCAGAAAAGTTTTAGTCCGCCCCCAGAATTTGAAAACTTATTTACGATTTTCAAATGCATATTGTTATTGTAGTATAGATAGAGGGGCTATAGCCTCCTGGGTAGAATTTTACAGATACGGCAATGTTGGAAACACCCTGCCGTCGTATAGAGAACACATTACTCCTTCCGATTACTTCTTATACCGATCGATGATGCATGATATGGCTGATCAGAATATTCGTTCTTATAAGGAAGTCAAAAATTTGACCAGTTTGCTGATTGCGTTAAAAAATATCCTTTCATCAGTTTAATAAATTTTCAAAGATTTAAAAATGTTCGGCATTTTTAATTTCCGCTCCCAATATTTATAGACCCTTCCACACAAACCGATCAAAAACTAAAGTGGCTTACAGTACAAGTATTTAATTTGCCATTTTTATTTATATCCTCATTCCGTTTGTAGCACATCGAAATATTGTTCTCATGCTAACCATTGCATCACGGTGGCTCCCTACTTGTTTTCGTTTCATCTACAGAATAACGTACGATACGAGAGATTTGACCTTCCTTACTACATTTAATTTTATTTAATTTAATTTCTAAATTATTTTCTCAAGTCTCCGCCCCCACTCATATTCCCTGGCGATAAAATATCATACAGCCCTCGTACCAAGGATCCGCCACCCCTTCCCACAAAACGCATCCATTGAAAAGAAGTTACTTTACACAATTGCATGAGATAAGATGAGATGCAGTGTAAAGAGATACGGCACAACATCCCCTTTGGGGAATAATATAAAGCTTGTGCTGCAATGCCATGAATGCATGAACTTACATGAAGATGCATGCAAGGATGTCAGAACACTTTTGTATCCTTAAAAGACGACACATAATGCACAGAAAAATGCTTCATGGTTGCATTTGTAAATAAAATAATGGAAATATGAGAATAATACAAAGGCCCCATGGATTTGTGTGACTTGGTGGCACTGTTGCCATTTGTGCCAAAAATAATCTACCAACATTTGAATAAAATTTTATCAAAAATCTACCAAATTGTAAAGAAATCTTATTTTGCAAAATTTTATTATCAATTCAATTCATTTTATTCATCCAAAATTTCATAGGTTTACATATAGTATTGAAGACAATTTTGAGATTTTATCTATAAGATATTGCAACAAATAAATACTATATTTAAATTTATGCTAACTTATTTAATATATTATATATTTATTGTGTTAGATTTTGTAGGCAAAAGTGGGGAAAAAACCTTAATTTAATTTGCAGAGAAGGGTTCAAGAATTAACGTGAGAGTAAAGGTGAATATAGATAAATTATTTTGAAAAGATAATTTATTATATATCATTTACACAAAGCTTGGTGATGTCATAGTTTGGAGTAGGAATTACTATAATTCTAAACAATCTCTCATTACTTCGTAATGAGAGTCTATTATTTTGTTGAAGAAATTGGTACTTTGTCTATCTATGTATTCTTTAAAATGTTCATATCCTGTTTCATTATGTAGATGAAAAGTTGAATATCTCCATGGTTTGTTGTTTATCACTTTCAGGCATTTGTTTTGAATGATTTGCAACTTTTTCGTGTGGCTTTTGGCGGCGTTATGCCATACAAGAGCAGCGTAGGACATAATCGGCCTTATTACACATTTGTATATTAAATTTTTATTTCTATTATTTAATTTTGAGCGTTTGTTGAGTAAAGGCCACAGAGAACGGAAGGTCTTAGTGGCTTTTGCACAGGTAGATTCAATATGTCTCCGAAATAGGAGTTTCTCGTCCAATATGACCCCAAGGTACTTGATTTCTTTGCCAATTCTGATTTCGTTTTGATTAAAGGTAAGAGGCCGCTTCGGAAGTCGTTTGGGTGACTTGTTGAATGGAAAAATAATGGACTGGGTTTTCCCATGATTAATTTTGATTTTCCATTTTTGAAAATAATTGTTACATATTGTCAAACTTTTTTCCATTTTTTTTTTCAAAAGTGCACTGGTAAGTTTGCTTTTACTTATTAGTGCCGTATCGTCTGCATAGTAGGCAACATCGAAGTTTTTCGTAGCTTTGAAATCAGAGGTATAAAGGTTATATAAAATTGGCGATAAAACTGACCCTTGAGGGAGACCAGCAGGGATTGGCTTTAGTGAAGAGGTACAGTTATTAACGGATACTGCGAATGATCTATTTGAGAGAAAATCGGCAATAATTTTACAGAGGTATTTGGGGATATTCTTAGAAATCATTTTAAATACTAGTCCGTTATGCCACACTGTATCGAAGGCCTTCTCGATGTCCAAAAGTACCACTCCTGTCGATCTCTTCTGGCGTTTATTTGTGATGATTTCATTGTGTATTCTTTTTACCTGGTGAACGGTACTGTGTTGTCTTTTAAAGCCGAATTGCTCTTTAGCCAAGAGGTTGTGTTCTGTGATATAATCGTTGAGTCTGAAGAAAATACATTTTTCATACACTTTGCCTAGATTGCTTAGTAGACTGATAGGTCTATAGCTGGAGGGATTTTTTGTTGGTTTATTTGGTTTTGGAATTGCGACAACTTTGGCTCTTTTGAAAGCTTGGGGTAAATAATTAAGCCGTATGCAGCTATTAAAAAGTGTAACAAGTTTGTTTACACCGCTTTCTGGCAGATTTTTCAGGAGCATGTTGGGTATTTCGTCAAAACCGGGAGATTTAGTTAACTTTAGCTTAGATAGTATGAGAAGCATTTCGCTTTCTGTTATGAAATCGACGTTTTCCACAATAGGAGATATAGTTTTTATATTTTCACCAATGTTATTAATCTAATTTTCTGATGGGTGAACATAATTTAATGTTAGATAGTGCGACTGGGAAAAAGTATCAGCTAGAGAGTTCGCTTCTTCACCATCAGAAATTAATTTGTTGTTGCCAACTTCTAAATGGGGCATTTGTTTTTTACTTTTTCCTCTCAAGCTTTTACTCACTCTCCAAAATTTTTTGTCTCCTGGTTTCATGTTTTCCAGAAGATTGGACCATTTGCGATTTCTTTCCTCATTTATTCGATTGTCTATAAATTTATTTAAAAATGTTGAGCATTGATTGTAAAATAACGCAGTTTGGGCATCAATAGCGCGTTGTTGTTTTCTTTTATATGAATTGCGTTGTCGTATAAGCAAAAGAATATCTCTTGGAAGATCAATATTAACGGAAAATCTTCTCCTAGGAGTTGCAGTGTTTCTAGCAGTTAACATCAATTTCTCAAAGTATTGTATATAAAGGATGTATTGTAATGTTTCTATTAATAATATCTTTATATGCCCTCCAGTTGCAATTTTTATATTTGCTTGTGTCCACTGTTTTTACATTTTGGCATTGCATGCTACATATAATTGGAAGATGGTCCGAGGGTATTTCATATGGTAATGTTTTAACATGCATTGGGAATGATACGTTGCTCAGAACAATATCTACAATCGACGGTCTGTAGTTGGATTGGTGGGGATACAATGTTGGACTTCTGGAATTGTAAATAAAGAAGTTTCTAGCTAATTGCAAATCATTTAATACGGTTCCTGCCTGATTATTATTGTAACAATTCCAATTTGAATGTTTTGCATTCAAGTCGCCTAGAAGAATAAATTCTTTGTCATTTGGAGTTAAAGCAATTAGATCGCTTTTAAAACTCGGTAAGTATCTAGACGAGTAAGCAGTGGTTACAATTATCCGTCTCTGGTTTATCGTAACTTCCAGCGATAAGTTCTCTATACCCGACGTTTTAATGTGGGGAAGCAGAGAGTGCCTTAGAGATCTATGAATTAAGAGAGCAACACCGCCACCTCTCGAGTGATCTCTGTCATTTCTGTATATACAATAGTTGTTAAAATAGGGTTTGTGGTTTGCATTAAAAAATGTTTCGTTCAACGAAGCAACATGTACATTGGAATTTTTCTAGTAAGTTCTCAAATTGTCTGAGGACAGAACTATTTGAAATTCCATTCGAATTCCAATGAAGAAGTTTGAAGTTAATATTGTTATTTGATGTCATAGGCTTGCTTGACCATGGACATTACTACATACATTTGTTGTACCTTAGTTGTGCATTTACGCAGGTCTTCGAGAGCAGAGGTAAAAATATTAAAGAGCTCATCGATAGTAAAAAGATCTCCACAGTTTCTCTTTACTTGTGATGCGTATGGAAAATTGTGTGAACATTTTATTTCTATAAAAAATTGTGCTAAAATTTTAATTTTTATAGCAAATATTTGTCAAAATTTTACTTCTATAGGAAATTTTGTGAAAATTTCATTTCTATAAAAAATTTTGTCATAATTTTATTTCTATAGAAAATTTTGACAAAATTTTATGTATATACAAAATTTTGTGAACATTTTATGTCTCTAGAA
This sequence comes from Haematobia irritans, assembly GCF_050003625.1. Taxonomy (NCBI): domain Eukaryota; kingdom Metazoa; phylum Arthropoda; class Insecta; order Diptera; family Muscidae; genus Haematobia; species Haematobia irritans. The sequence goes on from NC_134397.1 coordinate 135,163,799, forward strand.
AGTTTTGTGAAAAGATTATCTATAGAAAATTTTCTCAAAATTGTATTTTTATAGAAACTGTTCTCAAACTTTTATTACTATAGAAAATTTTGTCAAAATTTTTTTTCTATAGAAATGTTGCCAATTTTTTTTTAAATTTTATTTCTATAGAAAATTTTGTCAAAATTTTATTTCTATAGAAGATTTTGTCAAAATTTTATTTCTATAAAAAATTGTGTCAAAATTTTATTTCTATTTAAAAATTTTGTCAAAATTGTGTTCCTATAGAAAATTTTGTCAAAATTTTATTTCTATAGAAAATTTTATCGAAATTTTATTTCTATTTAAAAAATTTGTCAAAAAATTTATTTCTATAGAAAATTTTGTAAAAAATTAATTTCTGTAGAAAATTTTGTCAAAATATTATTTCTATACAAAATTTTGTCACAATTTTATTTCTATAGAAAATTTTGTCAAAATTTTATTTCTATAGAAAATTTTCTCAAAATTTTATTTCTAAAGTAAATTTTGTCACAAATTGTTTTCTATTGAAAATTTCTATAAAAAATTTTGTCAACATTTTATTTTTATAGAAAATTTTGTAAAAAATTTAGTTCTATAGAAAATTTTTATGTAAAACTTTTATTTCTATAGAAAATTTTATCAAAATTTTATTCTTATAGAAAATTTTGTCAAAAAATTTATTTCTATAGGAAATTTTGTCAAAATTTTATCTCTATAGAAAATTTTGTCAGAATTTTATTTCTATAGAAAATTTTGTCAAAATTGTATATCTATAAAAATTTTTGTCAAAATGTAATTTCTAAAGAATTTTAAATTTTATTTCTATAGAAAATTTTGTCAAAATATTATTTCTATAGATTTTCTATAGAAATAAAATTTCATTTCTATAGAAAATTGCGTCAAAATTTTATTTCTATAGAAAATGTTCTCAAAATTTTATTTCTATAGAAAAATTTTGTCAAAATTTTATTTCTATAGAAAATTTTTTTAAATTTTCTTTCTATAGAAAATATTTTCAAAAGTTTATGTCTATAGATTTTGTCAAAATTTTATATCATAGAAAATTTTGTTAGAATATTATTTCAATAGAAAATTTTCTCAAAATTAATTAAATTAATTTTATTTCTGTAAAATTTTTGTTTAAAAAAGTTTACAGAAAATTTTATTTCTATAGAAAATTTTGTCCAAAGCCAACTGACTTGAAATTGGCAAACGTAAAGAGAGATGTTTGTACAAAGATTTATTTCGCCAAAAACCGACTATCATAAACCTCTTTTTGAAAGGTTCAAGTGGGATTCACTTTGGGTTTATCGAACTACCCGAATTTATTCTGATAATTGGTTGATAGTTTTGAAGCAAGTAGAGGGTCCTGATGAGGAATGTGGTAATGCAGAAACATGCGCCCATCCAACCATCTTGAAGTCTATAGGGCTTTACCCAAATAAATTTGAATTCTACCAACTGTGGCAACCGTGCTTGGTGGGTGTGTGTTTGTTGTTTGTCTGGATATTAAGAGAATATAGTATGGGGAAAATGTGTGTGTCAGTGTTGGTATTTTATTCAGACAAGAACCAAACACTCTATAAAGTGACTTCAGTTTTAAGTGGTACTTTAAGTACATTGCCGACAAAATGCTTGGCTTGAACTAGTATTTGTCCGTCCGTTTGTCACTGGGCTTGGTTTTAGTTTTTTGCCCTGTCATCCTTCCGTCCTATATACCCAGCGACCCATTGACCAAACCTATCTACCACCTAAACCAGCTCATTTCCTTCACCTCTTTCAGTAGCCGTGAGCGTAAAGCAAAATAGCAATAGCAAATTCAACATTCAAATATCTATATCACCAGGAAAACAAAAAACCCACTGCTGACAGTATGTGTCAGCGGCTGCAACATTGGCGGGAACCTCCAACTCATCCTAAGGCTTTTGCTTCTTCTCAAAAACCCTTCCATCGAAGCCACATTGTGACTTGGTTCTTTATTCATGCTCCCCTTCGACACGGCCTCGTGTTGTTGGTCTTTCAGTTATAGCTTCTGGTGTTTTATTTTTTTAAGGGTTCTGGTAGGACGGAGAGGCCTAGAAGGGACGTGGTTATGTGATTCCCCTCCGCGATAAAATAAACAACGAAACACACAACAACAACATGCATTTCCAATGAAAGTGAAGGTGGAAATATGTGTTTTTAGGTCGTCGTCGTCATCGTCATCATAGCCATCACCATCAAAACCGTCACCACAGACCCATACCCCATGGCTAGGAACAATTTTGCGGTTGCTAGAATATTACAGCTTTACAGCTACCAATTGTGCAGCGCTGACATAATGACGCCTCTTCGAAAGCGTTTTCTATTCAAATGAAAATTACCAACATGCAAGCAATAAAAGGCGTCCAAACAGTGATTCGTAGTTTAAACTTGAATGGGAAATTTGAAATGTATAAATCGGCATACTCTTCTAAATTCGAAAAGTTGATAAAATTTGCTTCGAAAGTTAAGAAAATGTCTAGTAGACAACTTTGCTTAGTTGTGTAATTATGGTCCCATAAGTACTTAGCAGTATGGCATAAGCAACATACGATTATTCAAATGCTAAGAGTAGATGGACATTTTCATCCGATTTGTTCGAAATCTTGAGATAATTGGCTTACATCATTACTGAAGCATTGAAGACCACATCAACCAGAGCCTTAGAGACGATACTGAACATAGGACCCATAGAGGTTCAGATCAAAAGCGAAGCCGACGTGGCTGCGATGAGAATAAAGATTTTCACAGAATGGACGGAATCATGAAACATGACGAACCATCGTAGTATAGTAGGGAAGAGGGTGAGTGTAATAGCTGCCAAGTGTGATATTCTGACGCCAGTAAAATTGTCATGGTAGCCCAGCTCCACTGTTGTTACTCGTACCAAAAATAATCTACCAAAATTTAAAGAAAATTTTACAAAACATCTACCAAAAATAAAAAAAAAATAGTTTGACGTTTAAGATCAAAATTTTTCCAAAATTCTAATTTCCATAAAATCTTGTCAAAATTTTATAATTCTATAAAATTTTGCTAAATTATATTACTCTATAAAATTTTGAAAATTTTGCCACTTTAGAAAATTTTGTCAAAATTTACTTCTATGGAACATATAATTTCTCTATAAAATTTTGTCAAAATGTTATTTCTATAGAAAATTTGGTCAAAATTGTATTTCTATAGAAAACTTTGTAAAAATTTTATTTCTCTAGAAAATTTATTTCTCTAAAAAATTTTATCAACATTTTTTTTCCTATAGAAAAATTTTTGTTAAAATTTAGTTTCTATAGAAAATTTTGTCACAAATTTTATTTCTATAGCAAATTTTGTCAACATTTTATTTCTATAGCAAATTATGTCAAAACTTTATTTCTATAGAAATTTTTGTCAAAATTTTATTTCTATAGAAAATTTTGTAAAAAAAATATTTCTGTGGAAGTTTTCTTCAAATTTTTATTTCTATAAAAAAATTTGTCAAAATTATATTTCTATATAAAATTTTGTCACAAATTTTATTTCTATAGAAAATTTTGTCACAAATTTTATTTCTATTGAAAATTTCTATAGAAAAATTTTTCAACATTTTATTTCTATAGAAAATTTTGTCAAAATTTTATTTCTATATAAATTTTTGTCAAAGTTTTATTTCTATAGAAAATTTTGTCACAAATTTTATTTCTATAGAAATTTTTGTCAAAGTTTTATTTCTATAGAAAATTTTGTCACAAATTTTATTTCTATAGAAAATGTTGTAAAATTTAATTCCTACAAAAACTCTTGTCACAAGAGAAATGCTTGCAACTTTGTTTAGGCAAAGTCGACTATCAAAAACCTTTTTTGTCACAAATTTTATTTCTATTGAAAATTTCTATAGAAAAATTTTCAACATTTTATTTCTATAGAAAATTTTGTCAAAATTTTATTTCTATAGAAATTTTTGTCAAAGTTTTATTTCTATAGAAAATTTTGTCAAAATTTTATTTCTATAGAAATTTTTGTCAAAGTTTTATTTCTATAGAAAATTTTGTCACAAATTTTATTTCTATAGAAAATGTTGTAAAATTTAATTCCTACAAAAACTCTTGTCACAAGAGAAATGCTTGCAACTTTGTTTAGGCAAAGTCGACTATCAAAAACCTTTTTTCTGGAGGTCCAAGTGTAGTTCACTTTGTGTTGAGTGAATTATGTAGTTCACTTTGTGTTGAGTGAATTGCTGCAAGTAGAGAATGCCGATGAGGAATGCTGCCCATCCAACCATCTTACAGTCTATAGGGCTTTGCCCAAATAAATTTGATAAGCATACTTTTCCTCTTTTAATTAAGCTACACTTGTAATTTAGTCAATACATGGTTTTAAGCTGAAATAAAAAACAACAGTAACAACAATAATAAACGAAAGAAAGAAATTTTGTCAAAATTTTATTTCTATAGACAATTTTTTCAAAATTTTATTTCTGTAGAAAATTTTGTCAAAACTTTATTTATTTATTTCTAGAAAATATTGTTAACATTTTATTTCTATAGAACATTTTTGTCAACATTTTATTGCTATACAATATTTTGTCAAAATTTTATGTCTATAAAATTTTTTTTAAATTTTATTTCTATAGAAATTTTTGTCAACATTTTATTTTTATAGAAAATTTTATCAAAATTTTACTTCTATAGAAAATGTTGCCAAAATTTGTTTTCTCTAGAAAATTTTAGCAAAATTTTACTTCTATAGAAAATTTTGCCAAAATTTGTTTTCAATCTAGAAAATTTTAGCAAAATTTTATTTCCTAGAAAATTTTGTCAAAATTTAAATTCTATAGAAATTTTGTAAAATTTTATTTCTCTACAAAATTTTGTCAAAATTTTATTTCTCTAGAAAATTTTGTCAAAATTTTGTAAAATTTTTTTCTCTAGGAATTTTTATCAAAATTGTATTTCATTACATGTTAGCCTGATACCGAAACAGGCAATTGACGTCCAAATGCATTATATCTAATTATACAAATATTTTTCGAGCTTTATGGACAGATATAGATTAAGGAACATGGTTAATAGAGCCATTGAAAAGAAAACACCAGATACAAATCTATACACGCCTGGACTGTACATGTTTCGGTTCGGGCAAATGAACCTTTCCACAGCCTTTAGTATAGATCTGGCTGGGAGAGATAACTCAATTTTGGGCCCTTTGTGCTAACTCCTTATGGAGAAAACATTTGGGAAATTTCCTCTTACAAATTGAATCATCTTTTCTCCCACTGTACATCATCTTTTCATATAACTTACAAGTCCCTTAATCTTATTTTTATTTCGTTTTGTTACATAGTAATGCAACAACACGAATATATTCGCCCGAACCGAAACATGTACAGTCCAGGCGTGTATAGATTTGTATCTGGCGTTTTCTTTTCAATGGCTCTATTAACCATGTTCCTTAATCTATATCTGTCCATAAAGCTCGAAAAATAATTGTATAATTAGATAAAATTGTATTTCTCTAGAAAATGTGGACAAAATTTCACTTCTATAGAAAATTTTTCCAAAAAATCCTATTTCAACGAATACTCAGAATACGGCAGGATTCGCATCATGTGCGATAAGAGTTGGAACACTTAGGGACGTTAACTTAGAGAACGCAAAGTCAAAGGAGGAACAAATTTCATCTGATTCAATTAAAATTGGGCACTCTAATTACCGTGCGAAAATTGGTTCTGGATGACTGTCTTTAGTAGAACTTTGTACGCAATCTATGGTGGATTCGGCCTGGCCGAACTTACGGCGATCTATAATTATTTTTAGTTGAAATTTCTTCAATCACAGAATTACAGCGCCAATGATAGCAATGATCACCGATGTCAATTAAAAACTTAATTGTTACAATTAATGTTCTAAATGATTTTTCTTTTGTGAAAAAACATGTTGAATCAATTAAATTTGTAATTGAACATGTGTACAATCAACATTTCAGTTGGAAATATTTTGTAGTTAACTTTTTCTGTACGTAATATTTTTCTGGATGATGATTTGGATTCCTCAACCGAAAATTAAACCTCATTATGAGGGCGGTTCGGAAACTTCTTAGCCTATCAATGAAAGAGAATAGTTAGTTTTTCAAAAATATTTTTATTTTTCAATATAATCTCCTGAAACTTCAATACACTTAGTCCAACGCTTTTCTAGCAATTCTATCCCTTGATTAAAATAGTTTTCCTCAAGATCTTCAAAATAGTGGCTTACGAGTACAACTGTAATAGCATCTTCATTTGAGGTAAAACGCTTGCCAGCAAGGATTTTTTTAGATTTGGGAACAAGTAAAAGTCACTGGGAGTTAAATCAGGAGAATAAGGTGGGTGGTCAAGCAACTCGTACTTTAATTCGTTGATTTTAGCCATTGTTAAAACACTCTTGTGCGCTGGTGCGTTGTCTTGATGAAAAATTATTTTTTTTTTGTTGTAAGCCAGGACGTTTTTCTCGAATTTGTACATTTAATTGATCCGAAAGGTTTCAATAGTTCTCTGAATTTATTGTTTTACTCTTTTGCAGATAGTCAATCAATAAAATACCTTTGAAGTCCCAAAAAGCCGTTGCCATAACCTTACCAGCCGATTGAATTGTTTTTGCCTTCTTTGGGGCACTTCCTCCAGCTTCAGTTCATTGTTTGGATTGTTCTTTTGTCTCTCGAGTATAGTGATGGATCCATCCACTACGTGGTTCAACTTCAATGCTTGTACTATCACGTTTAAATTCAGCAACCCAATTTTTTACTGTTGTATATGAATGAACACTTTCACCTAACACATTCACCATATCATTATGAATTTCTTGTCCCGATAAACCTTTTTTTATGTAAATATTTACTTACAGCATGCATTTCTAATTTTTCCATTGTAAAAAAAATGCGGATGCGTCTTTTTTGAACACATGTTTCTATATGAAGGAGTTGCCAGATCGAAACAAAATTTAACATGTGTTCATAACAGAGATGGACGTTTCCAAAACACTTAACTTTTTTCTGTTTATACCGAGCTTTTTGTGCTATGCTAAGAAGTTTCCGAACTGCCCTCGTACATGTTCCTCAGTTTGTTTTTTCTATTTTTCTGAAGCAAACAAATTTTCTCTTAAATATCCAATTTTAATGAAAATTTCTTCTAAATTTTTGTTTTTCACCCCTCCATACCACAGTGTTGCACTAGGCAACACTAAAGAGAACAAAATATAAACTAACTTTTCTTGTAATGTGGATGAAAATAGCACAAGTGATGGAAAAATATCTACCGTACTGAACTAAAATAAAATAAAAATGGAACCCTTCCCTTCCTGTTTTTCACTCCCTATCCGGTTGGCGTCAACATGGTACACAACCGATTATGACGACGACAACGACAATGATACTCCACAAAGTGGGAAATAATTTTATTTCGCTCTTAGAAAAGTGCTAACCACTTGAATGATGTTTGTTCTAAACTAGGCCTTGCACACGCAAAAAAATAATTCTTTCCTCCCAAACGAAATTTTAGACAAACAAAGTTCGTTTCTCATTTGCTTTTCGCTGTAAGGAAGTGTATTTGGAAGAAAAGTATATACTTTTTGTGATAAACGTTTATTCTTTTCCAGGATGTAAAAACAATTTCATAAAGACTAGCTCAAAAAAAAAAACATTATTTTCTTGCTAATTGCATTGTCCCTCACATCTTTCTCACATCCACGAGGATTTTTAGTTCTTAACACCTTTTCCTGTAATACCAACAATGTAGAAGAAATTATACGATTTTATAAATTTTTAAAATTTTTTTTACCTTTCGCCTGGACGGAGAATCGAACCGCGGACCATGCACATTGTAAGCCAACACACTAACCACTGAGCTATGTACCTGTTATGGTCATCAATGGATAAATATCCATATAAGTTATATTTATATAGCATAGCTTGCGGCGCCCACGAACCGAATAAACAAAGTTTATTTAACAGAAACAAACATTTAGTTTGGCACCGTGGAGCAGTGGTAGCTACGTCCGACTCTCATGCCAAGGGTCATGGGTTCGATCCCTGCTTCGGCCAAAGTTTTTTTTTTTGCTTTTGTTTTTTTTTACATATATTCCAGATATATTCGGAAGATTCCGAAAAAATGTTCAACATTACATTGTACTATATTAAATTTTGAACTGTAAAATGTGTCTTATTAAAGACCTAAAGTCAGAAAAGAACAGTGTTTGATATAAACGAAATGGACTGTGTTGTTATTTCAAAAATAACTTTTTTTATTGAAAAAATAAAAATTTTGTAACAAACGAATTTTTTTGGTGATAAAAGTTTAAAATTTTCGAAGCAATTCAAAAAACTCTAACAAAAGAAAAACGTTTTCGGTACACGTTTTCCAAACGTTTTTTTTCTTTGCGTGCAGGCAGACAAGACCTACTCTAACATTTCCCGGCTGAAAAAAAAAACTATACAAAAAGCCATGCAAATGATTGTGGCCAAATGCAATGCACCACTGTTCTATGTGGCCACAGTAGGCAAATTAAAATAAGGCTTTGGCATAAGAATGTGATTGCAACTGCAATATGTTGCATGCCTTTTGTTGCTGCCAAAGTAATTAAATTGTGCCATATCATCAGCTGCATCTGCATTAGTGACTGACTACGGCAAATGGTCTATATTTAGACATTTTATTCTGACAAAAAAAAAACACACACACACATGCACCCACACCTACATAAACAATAAAAAGCGCAACATTATTAGTATGTCGCTCACTTTAATGGGCAACATCCACCCGCCTTGAAGTATGCTTTATATACAACACCCCTAAATGTATGCTTCTGCACACACAAACGTTTAATACTCCCCTATGTAAAGTATGCTATACTTCTCTGCAATGGAGTTTATACATTGCTATGTTTTCATGTTGCTATGTTTTCATGTCTCACACCTCTACTAGGCTTTCAGAATGATCTGATGTAAGACAAGTTAGTTTATAAAAGATGCTATTCCTGCCGACTTTGGCCATGTGTCATAGAGAAATTATGATTTACGACAAACAATTTCATTTCTAATTATAACAATAAATAAGACCACAAGTGGATTTGTCCCAAAGGCGGTGTAATATCACTCTTGCTATGGCTATTGATAGTAAACGAGGTTTTAATTGAGCTGAGCAGCAAAGAATTGTTAAGTGTGGGATGAAATTGAGTCTCTCGAAATCAGCAAGATTCCTGGGAGTTGTCTTAGACTCTAAGTTGAATTATGCGGCATTGTACTTTTGTCAAATATCTGTCGAGGTCGATAGGAAATGCGACTTTCTCTATTTAATTGTATTTATACTGCGGTTTTAAGATCTGTGGCTACTCGTGGTTTGGTAGACAATCGCGAACCAGATACTGAGAATTAATGGAACAAATAGAACGGCATTTATATGACAAGCGCTATGAGAATCATAGCCACTGATGGGAGTCTACCCTCCATGGTAGAACTCTACCAAAAATGATAGATTTTTTACTGTTTCTAGACATACAATTTTGACAAAAAAATTTCTATAGAAATAAATTTTTCACAAAAATTTTTGTATAAAAATAAAATTTTGACAAACTTTCCTACAGAAATAAAATATTTACAAAATTTTCTATTGAAATAAAATTTGGACAAAATTTTCTATAGAAATAAAGTTTTGACAAAATTTTTAAAATTTTGACAAAATTTGCCATAGGAATTAAATATTGACAAACATTTTTCTATAGAAATAAAACTTTGACAAAATTTTCTATAGAAATAAAATTTTGACAAAATTTGCTATAGGAACAAAATTTTGACAAATTTTTGACAGAAAACAATTTTTGAGAAAAAAATTTCCATAGAAATAAAATTTTAACAAAATTTGCTATAGAAATAAAATTTTGACAAAAATTTTGTTATAGAAAATAATTTTTGAGAAAAAAATTTCCATACAAATAAAATTTTGACAAAAGTTTTTCCAAGACATAAAATTAAAAAAAAAATTGCTATTGAAATAAAATTCTCACAAAATTTTCTATTGATATAAAATTCTGACAAAATTTTCAATAGAAATAAAATTTTAACAAAAATTATTCTATAAAAATAAAATTTTGAGAAAATTTTCTATAGAAATAAAACTTTGACAAAATTTTTTATAGAAATAAAATTTTTGACAAAATTTTCTGCAGAAATAAAATTTTGGTTAAATTTTCTATAAAGATACAATTTTGCAAAACAAATTTCTATAGAAATAAAATTTGGCAAAATCTTCTATAGGCAAAATTTCCTATAGAAATAAAATTTTGACACAATTTTATTATAGGAATAAAATTTTGACAAAATTTTCAATACAAATAAAATTTTGACAAAATAAAATTTTGACAAAATTTTCTATAGAAAACTTTTGACAAAATTCTCTATAGAAATAAATTTTTGACAAAATGTTCTATAGAAATAAAATTTTCACAATATTTTCTATAGAAATAAAATTTTGACAAAATTTCTATAGAAATAAAATTTTGACAAAAATTTCTATAGAATTAAAATTTTGACAAAATTTTCTATAGAAAAAAATTCCATAGAAATAAAATTTTGACAAAATTTTCTATAGAAATAAAATTTTGACAAAATTTTCTATAGGAATATTTTTTTTGACAAAATTTTCTATAGAAATAAAATGTTGACAAAATTTTCTATAGAAATAATTTTTTAGACAAAATTTTCTATAGAAATAAACGTTTGCCAAATTTTCTATAGAATTAAAATTTAGACAAAATCTTCTATAGAAATAAAACTTTGACAATTTTTTTTTAAATTTTTACAAAATTTGCCATAGGAATTAAATATTGACAAAAATTTTGCTATAGAAAAGAATTTTTGAGAAAAAAAAATTCCATAGAAATAAAATTTTGACAAAATTTTCTATAGAAATAAAATTTTGACAAAATTTTCTATAGGAATAATTTTTTTGACAAAATTTTCTATAGAAATAAAATTTTGACAAAATTTTCTATAGAAATATTTTTTTTGACAAAATTTTCTATAGAAATAAACGATTGCCAAATTTTCTATAGAAATAAAATTTTGACAAAATGTTCTATAGAAATAAAATTTTCACAATATTTTCTATAGAAATAAAATTTTGACAAAATTTCCTATAGAAATAAAATTTTGACAAAAATTTTTATAGAATTAAAATTTTGGCACAATCTTCTATAGAAATAAAATTTTGCCAATTTTTTTTTTAAATTTTGACAAAATTTACCATAGGAATTAAATATTGACAAAAATTTTGCTATAGAAAACAATTTTTGAGAAAAAAATTTCCATAGAAATAAAATTGTGACAAAACTTTTTCTAAGAAATACAATTTAAAAAAAAATTGCTATTGAAATAAAATTCTGACAAAATTTTCTATTTATATAAAATTCTGACAAAATTTTCAATAGAAATGAAATCTTAACAAAAATCATTCTATAAAAAATAAAATTTTGACACAATTTTATTATAGAAATAAAATTTTGACAAAATTTTCAATACAAATAAAATTTTGACAAAATAAAACTTTGAAAAAAATTTTCTATAGAAATAAAATTTTGACAAAATCCTCAATAGAAATAAAGTCTTGACAAAATTTCCTATAGAAATAAAATTTTGGCAAAATTTTCTATAAAAATAAAATATTAACAAAATCTTCTATAGAAATAAAATTTTAACAAAATTTTCTATAGAAATAAAATTTTGGCAAAATTTTATATAAAAATAAAATTTTGACAAAAATGTTTCTTTATAAATAAAATATTGACAAAATTTCCTATAGAAATAAAATTTTGACAAAATTTTCTATATAAATAAAATATTGACAAAATTTCCTATAGAAATAAAATTTTGGCAAAATTTCCTATAGAAATAAAATTTTGGCAAAATCTTCTATAGAAATAAAATGTTGACAATAATGTTTCTATACAAATAAAATATTGACAAAATTTCCTATAGAAATAAAATTTTGACACAATTTTCTATAGAAATAAAATTTTGACAAAATTTTCTATAGAAATAAAATCTTGACAAAATTTCCTATAGAAATAAAATTTTGACACAATTTTATTATAAAGGGTGATTCTTTTGAGGTTAGGATTTTCATGCATTAGTATTTGACAGATCACGTGGGATTTCAGACATGGTGTCAAAGAGAAAGATGCTCAGTATGCTTTGACATTTCATCATGAATAGACTTACTAACGAGCAACGCTTGCAAATCATTGAATTTTATTACCAAAATCAGTGGCAGAAAATCCGCTTTTTTATCGACAAATTTTGTTCAGCGATGAGGCTCATTTCTGGTTGAATGGCTACGTAAATAAGCAAAATTGCCGCATTTGGAGCGAAGAGCAACCAGAAGCCGTTCAAGAACTGCCCATGCATCCCGAAAAATGCACTGTTTGGTGTGGTTTGTACGCAGGTGGAATCATTGGACCGTATTTTTTCAAAGATGCTATTGGACGCAACGTTACGGTGAATGGCGATCGCTATCGTTCGATGCTAACAAACTTTTTGTTGCCAAAAATGGAAGAACTGAACTTGGTTGACATGTGGTTTCAACAAGATGGCGCTACATGCCACACAGCTCGCGATTCTATGGCCATTTTGAGGGAAAACTTCGGAGAACAATTCATCTCAAGAAATGGACCGGTAAGTTGGCCACCAAGATCATGCGATTTGACGCCTTTAGACTATTTTTTGTGGGGCTACGTCAAGTCTAAAGTCTACAGAAATAAGCCAGCAACTATTCCAGCTTTGGAAGACAACATTTCCGAAGAAATTCGGGCTATTCCGGCCGAAATGCTCGAAAAAGTTGCCCAAAATTGGACTTTCCGAATGGACCACCTAAGACGCAGCCGCGGTCAACATTTAAATGAAATTATCTTCAAAAAGTAAATGTCATGGACCAATCTAACGTTTCAAATAAAGAACCGATGAGATTTTGCAAATTTTATGCGTTTTTTTTTAAAAAAAAGTTATCAAGCTCTTAACAAATCACCCTTTAGAAATAAAATTTTGACAAAATTTTCAATACAAATAAAATTTTGACAAAATAAAACTTTGACAAAATTTTCTATAGAAATAAAATTTTGACAAAATCCTCAATAGAAATAAAGTCTTGACAAAATTTTCTATAGAAATAAAATTTTCTATAGAAATAAAATTTAGACAAAATCTTCTATAGAAATAAAATTTTAACAAAATTTTCTATAGAAATAAAATTTTGGCAAAATTTTCTATAGAAATAAAATTTTGACAAAAATGTTTTTATATAAATAAAATTTGACAAAATTTCCTATAGAAATAAAATTTGACAAATTTTTCTATATATTTTGACAAAATAAAAGGAGTTCTTTTTATACTCACCACCATAGAATGGTGACGGGGGTATAATAAGTTTGTCATTCCGTTTGTAACGCATCGAAATATCGATTTCCGACTATATAAAGTATATATATTCTTGATCAGGGAGAAATTCTAAGACGATATAACGATGTCCGTCTGTCCGTCTGTCTGTCTGTCTGTCTGTCTGTCTGTTGTAATCATGCTTCAGTCTTCAATAATGAAGCAATCGTGCTGAAATTTTGCACAAACTCGTCTTTTGTCTGCAGGCAGGTCAAGTTCGAAGAGGGGCTATATCGGTCCAGGTTTTGATATAGTCCCCATATAAACCGACCTCCCGATTTGGGGTCTTGGGCTTATAGAAATCGTAGTTTTTATCCAATTTGCCTGAAATTGGAAATCTAGAGGTATTGTAGGACCACAAATACGTGTGCCAAAAATTGTGAGTATCGATCCATATTTTGGTATAGCCCCCATATAGACCGATCTCCCGATTTTACTTCTTGGGCTTATAGAAACTGGAGTTTTTATCCACTTTGCCTGAAGTTTGAAATCTAGAAGTATTTTATGACCATAAAGAGGTGTGCCAAAAATGGTGAGTATCGGTCCATGTTTTGGTATAGCCCCCATATAGACCGATGTCCCGATTTTACTTCTTGGGCTTATAGAAACCGCAGTTTTTATCCAATTTGCCTGAAATTTGAAATCTAGAGGTATTTTATGACCATAAATAGGTGTGCCGAAAATGGTGAGTATCGGTCCATGTTTTGGTATAGCCCCCATATAGACCGATCTCCCGATTTTACTTCTTGGGCTTATAGAAACCGCAGTTTTTATTCAATTTTTCTGAAATTGGAAATCTAGAGGTATTGTAAGACCACAAATACGTGTGCCAAAAATTGTGAGTATCGATCTATATTTTGGTATAGCCCCCATATAGACCGATCTCCCGATTTTACTTCTTGGGCTTATAGAAATCGTAGTTTTTATCCAATTTTCCTGAAATTTTAAATCTAGAGGTATATTATGACCATAAAAAGGTGTGCCAAAAATGGTGAGTATCGGTCATTATTTTGGTATAGCCCCCATATAGACCGATCTCCCGATTTTACTTCTTGGGCTTATAGAAACCGCAGTTTTTATCCAATTTATCTGAATTTGAAAATCAAAAGGTACTTTAGAACCGTAAAGAGGTGTGCCAAAAATGGTGAGCATCGGTCCATGTTTTGGTATGGTGCCCGTATAAACCGACCTCCCGATTTGGGGTCTTGGGCTTATAGAAACCGTAGTTTTTATCCAATTTGCCTGAAATTGGAAATCTAGATGTATTTTAGGACCATAAATAGGTGTGCCGAAAATGATGAGTATCGGTCCATATTTTGGTATAGCCCCCATATAGACCGATTTCTCGATTTTACTTCTTGGGCTTCTAGAATCCAATGTTGTTATCCAATTTGCCTGAAATTGGAAATCTAGAGGTATTTGCGGGCCATAAAGAGGTGTGCCGAAAACGGTGAGTATCGGTCCATATTTTAGTATAGCTCCCATAAGAACGATTTCCAGATTTAACTCCTTGGGTTTCTAGAAACCGTAGTTTTTATCTGATTTACCTGAAATTCTAAATATTCTGGTATTTGAGACTCAGAAAAACGTGTATCGGATTAAGTTTTTATCGGTCCATTTGGTAATGCCTCCATATAGACCGACTTCACTTCTTGAGGGTGTAGAAGGCCAACTGATCATTAAAATTGCTTGAAACTCAATGTAAAATTTCCAAATTTTACTTCCCGGTGAAAATCTACAGATTTAAGATTTCAAATCAAGACGTTATTTTATAATTTTCTTGCACACTTACAAGAGATGTTAATAATTCCTCTAAAACTCAAACAAAAATGGTTCTTATAAATCCAGAACCTGATATAGTCCTCATAGGTGAAATCTTTCAATTTATCTTCCGGAAGTGTCCTCAAGCCCTCCTGAAATTTCAAAGGAAACCCTAATATTTGGTTCATGGTGGTGGGTATTTAAGATTCGGCCCGGCCGAACTTACTGCTGTATATACTTGTTTCTATTTATATAAGCGATCTGCCAAGGTTTATCAGGGACAGCACGATACATATGTATGCTGATGACGTGCAGATATATTGAAGCGGAACTATCGACTCTTTGTACGAATGTATTGATAGGCTCAATGATGATCTTGATATTGTCCACAATTGGGCAAAGGCGAATGGACTATGTCTTAACCCTGGTAAGTCCAAATTCCTGATGATACACAGGCGTAGTATAACGGTTAACATTGATCCCCAAATTAAGATAAATGATCAACGAATAAATAACTGTAACTTCGGCTAAGAACTTGGCATCATGCTGAACAGTTGGACTGATCACGTTAACTATATTAGTGGCCAGATTTATGCCAGACTCAGGAATCTTTGGTCCACACAGATGTTGAAGCCTTTGCCTATAAGGGTAATTTTGGCAAAAAGTTATGTGATGCCAGTTATATCGTATGACTGTGAACTTTTTGCTAGCTGTGATGCGGCATGCAAACGAAAGCTGAATTTGGCATTCAATAACATAGTTAGGTACGTTTATGGTTTGGGGCGATTTGACTACGTATCCCAGTTTCGCAGACTTTTATATGGGATGGATCTTGACGAATTGCTTGACTTTAGGCTTATGTTGTTTCTCCATCGGATAATTTATTGACACGAACCATTCTATTTATATGCTAGGATACGGTTTGCTAGGTCTAATAGGGGAAACATTATTGTTCCAATTCGGTATCAAAGTCATGTTTGGCATTTCTACATAAATGCAGTACGCCTCTGGAATATATTACCCCACGACATTCAACTGACAATAAACACAATGCAATTTAAAAAACGTTTATTTGATAATTATTCAAATGTAAAATAACTATAGTAAATTAAAATCAGTTTTATTTATATTTTTATTAAATGTTATTTATCTTTATTTTTATACCCTAAACCACATAGTGGTTTGGGTATAATAAGTTTGATCGGCCAAAAAATGTGCCTACCAGAAATATTGATTTTAGACCCCATAAAATATATACGGATCGACTCAGAATCACCTACTGAGTCGATCTAGCGCTTGGTGTCCGTCCGTCCGTCTGTCCATGTATTTGTTGTTCACAGGATTCCGGTCGCAATTATTAACCGATTTTGATGAAATTTAGTACAGTGAGTTTTTTGGGCACAAGGACGAACGCTATTGAATTTGGAAGAAATCGGATCAAATTTAGATATAGCTCCCATATATATGTATCGCCCGATTTCGACAAATGGGGTCACGTTGCGCGTTTTTGCAAACGAATCGTCACCAAATTTGGCAAAAGGTAATCTTTTCCATCGCCCTTCAAGTCTGCAAAATTTCATCCAAATCGGTTCAGATTTAGATATAGCTCCCATATATATGTATCGCCCGATTTTCCCAAATTTGGCCACAAAACCTTTATTTATCAACCGATCTTACTCAAAGTTGGCTAAATATAATCTTCTATAGCACTAACTATATGTGCAAAAAATCATCGAAATCGGTTCAGATTTAGCTATAGCTTCCATATATATGTACCGCCCGATTTTTCTAAATTTGGCCATAAAACCTTTATTTATCAACCGATCTGACCCAAATTTGGCTAAATGTAGTCTTCTATAGCACTTACTATATGTGCAAAAAATCATCGAAATTGGTTCATATATGTATAGCCCGATTTTCCCAAATTTGGCCATAGAACCCTTATTTATTAACCGATCTTACTAAAGGTTGCTAGAATCAGTCCTCTATAGTACTAACTATATGTGCAAAATTTCATCGAAATCGGTTCAGATGTAGATATAGCTCCCATATATGTATCACCCGATTTTGAAAAATTCGCCCCTAATAACCTTATGTTTGACCATACAGGCCTCATTTCGTAACTGATCTTACTCAAATCTTGTACAAGGTAACCTTTTGTGGTATTAATCAAACCCGCAAAATATTATGCAATTTGGTTCAGATTTAGATATAGCTTCCATATATATGCATCGCTCTATTTTCCCAAATTTGGCCATAATACTCTTATTTATTAACCAATGTTACTCAAATTTCAAATTATGATGTACTAGCCGATCGTATTTATACGTACTTGTAGCTTTTACATAAGAATATTGCTCGATTTTTACAAATTTTGATTTATTACATACACTAATTTAACGATTTTCTCTTTTTTAATAATGGGCTCAATATTAGTGGCATACTAACACCGTAGGTTCAATATCAACACAGCCAGTGTTGCTAGAAGTAGGGGAAATTCCCTATATGTAGGGTTTTTCTAATATTTAGCGTCTTGTAGTGACGTAGGGCCACAATGTAGGACATTTTCACTCAACATAATTTGTAATAATTTTTACATTTTATTGACAAAATTGACAAAAATTTTGCTATAGAAAACAATTTTTGAGAAAAAAATTTCCATAGAAATAAAATTGTGACAAAACTTTTTCTAAGAAATACAATTTAAAAAAAAATTGCTATTGAAATAAAATTCTGACAAAATTTTCTATTTATATAAAATTCTGACAAAATTTTCAATAGAAATGAAATCTTAACAAAAATCATTCTATAAAAAATAAAATTTTGACACAATTTTATTATAGAAATAAAATTTTGACAAAATTTTCAATACAAATAAAATTTTGACAAAATAAAGCTTTGAAAAAAATTTTCTATAGAAATAAAATTTTGACAAAATCCTCAATAGAAATAAAGTCTTGACAAAATTTCCTATAGAAATAAAATTTTGGCAAAATTTTCTATAAAAATAAAATATTAACAAAATCTTCTATAGAAATAAAATTTTAACAAAATTTTCTATAGAAATAAAATTTTGGCAAAATTTTATATAAAAATAAAATTTTGACAAAAATGTTTCTTTATAAATAAAATATTGACAAAATTTCCTATAGAAATAAAATTTTGACAAAATTTTCTATATAAATAAAATATTGACAAAATTTCCTATAGAAATAAAATTTTGGCAAAATTTCCTATAGAAATAAAATTTTGGCAAAATCTTCTATAGAAATAAAATGTTGACAATAATGTTTCTATACAAATAAAATATTGACAAAATTTCCTATAGAAATAAAATTTTGACACAATTTTCTATAGAAATAAAATTTTGACAAAATTTTCTATAGAAATAAAATCTTGACAAAATTTCCTATAGAAATAAAATTTTGACAAAATTTTCAATACAAATAAAATTTTGACAAAATAAAACTTTGACAAAATTTTCTATAGAAATAAAATTTTGACAAAATCCTCAATAGAAATAAAGTCTTGACAAAATTTTCTATAGAAATAAAATTTTCTATAGAAATAAAATTTAGACAAAATCTTCTATAGAAATAAAATTTTAACAAAATTTTCTATAGAAATAAAATTTTGGCAAAATTTTCTATAGAAATAAAATTTTGACAAAAATGTTTTTATATAAATAAAATTTGACAAAATTTCCTATAGAAATAAAATTTTGACAAATTTTTCTATATATTTTGACAAAATAAAAGGAGTTCTTTTTATACTCACCACCATAGAATGGTGACGGGGGTATAATAAGTTTGTCATTCCGTTTGTAACGCATCGAAATATCGATTTCCGACTATATAAAGTATATATATTCTTGATCAGGGAGAAATTCTAAGACGATATAACGATGTCCGTCTGTCCATCTGTCTGTCTGTCTGTCTGTCTGTCTGTCTGTTGTAATCATGCTTCAGTCTTCAATAATGAAGCAATCGTGCTGAAATTTTGCACAAACTCGTCTTTTGTCTGCAGGCAGGTCAAGTTCGAAGAGGGGCTATATCGGTCCAGGTTTTGATATAGTCCCCATATAAACCGACCTCCCGATTTGGGGTCTTGGGCTTATAGAAATCGTAGTTTTTATCCAATTTGCCTGAAATTGGAAATCTAGAGGTATTGTATTCTCACAAAAATTTGTTTATAGAAACTTTTTCCAAAATTTTATTTTTATAGAGATTTAACAAAAAAGGTTACGTGGTGGTAATACAAATTTATATTCTAAGTTATATACGTTGCATATTCATGTTTTAAGATAATAAAGTACTTAGAACCATCTTTGTTTTGTAAAATTTTTTAAATTTAACGAAAAATATAGTAGGGAAATTGTTTGGGAATGTATGGGAAAGTAGGGAACTTTTTTTGTCCTTGTAGGGTAAACCGAACATTTTCCCTGGCAACATTGACTATGAGCTATAGTCAGATTGACACAAAGCACCCATAGACATGTACCTCTTAATTTTCTTAAATATGTAACTGCGGTTTATCTCCCAGACCTATATGTTACCCTACAAATGCTTATGATGACTAATTCTGTAATGGTGGTTTAGGGTATGATATAGTCGGCCCCGCCCGACTTTCTACTTTACTTACTTGTTCTATTTATGTATTAATTTCTTTTTTATATATTAATTCATTAATTCATTCATTAATTTATTACTTTAATTTAATTTATTAATACAATTTATTTTTTTTTTCGTTTTTGTTTTCTTTTTAACTCAAACAAACAAATTTTAATATTTAATTTAATTTCTGTTTTTATGTTCAAATCATTTTATTTTCATTTATCTACTATATAAAAATAAGTCGGGTTTTCCTTCCTGACGCAATAACTGCAGAATGCACGAACCGATTTCCACGGTTTTGCATTCGTCGCGCTCTGTGAGGTTTATAGCAAAGAAAATTCAAGAAAAGTGGAACATTTTCTATAGAAATAAAATTTTGACAAAATTTTCCAAAAAAGTTTTTCAGCAGTGGATTATCCCCTCTCAGTAATGTTGGTGACATTTCTGAGTGTTTCAAAGCTTCTCCAAGTTGTTTCGCATCTATAAAAAAGAGGTCCCTTGACATAGAGCTAAACATAGAATCCGGCAGCACTCATTGATAACAAAGAAGTTTACCACTCTTGTATCTCTAAGTTAGCCGGAAATATGGGGCTGTCACTGTATCTAATCTAACGGACTCAGAGCTAATTTTCTTGCCGAGAACATTCCCCTCCATTGAGGCTGGAACGGTATGATAGCAATGGTCATGAATAGTTAACGTGCAGTATATAAATTTATCGCTCTATATGTCCTTAAACGACCAAAATCTCCATTCCATTTTAAATGCAATTTCCCAATTAACATTCATGCAAAGTATGTCCATCAGGAACTAAGGCCTATAAAGAAACTTTTTGGTCTGTATGACTTTCTCTGACAGTGATAGAATTCATCATTGTCCATTGTGTGGTTCAACAAAACCAACCCGAATATAACGACGATTCCCCGCCACACATTGCAAAATTACAAAAATGGTTAGGCTCTAGTTTAGGTTCATTCAACTTTGAGATTTTTGACAGGTGTTGGTTATTAGACTCATACGAATGACCAGCCATAGCAAAAGTAACCACAATCAGAAAAGGTCCAAATAATACAAAGCTGAAAAAGGAGATGTCTATTTACCCATACTCAAACACAAACTCTACACACACACATACACGGACATTCACTTACATATACACATTGCTTACCCTGGCCTTTTACAAATGCATATCAAAGCATTCATATAGAGCTCAGGATGCCTTAACTGGCAGTATTCTGGCATTCAGTATAAAGCTTTTTAACAGGATGACTTGTGTAGTACTTGGCAAGTGGATATACCAGCCTATTTTGTGGGCTTCCATTATTACTGTAATGGGAATATAGGCTGTGATATAATAACGCATTTGGGTTGGGAGGGGCGGTTGGAGTTTATTGAATGGCCGGGTCCAAATTACAATTGCAGACGGTCGATAAATTTTTAATTAGTCGGTTCCATTCAAGTGGTTTTCTTCAACTCTCTCCCTCCCATTCTGTCGCACTCTCTAATGAACAAACATACGATTTCTAAATGGAATACCTAGAGAGTCCTTAAACACGGCTGCTTGCAATTTCTGATGATGATGATGATGATGATGGTACTACATGGCTGCTGTTCTTCCATCCAGCAATACATAAACCATCGTTGTTCTGCTTTTGCATTTTCAATTGCACGGAAAATATATCTGCAAGAGTTTTGTGATATATTTTCCTTGGTCCTTTAACAAGGATATCGATTATGGATGGGCATCGTTGTGGCGAAGGCGGTAAGAGGATTTAACCTAACAAAAGGTATTAGCAATTGCGGTTAAATGAAACCATTGCGATAAGCATGATTGTCAACCACATAGTTGGAATTTTAATAATGTATTTTAAATGGGCCATCTGTAATGGGTTGACAAGGTATTCTTTGGCAAATAGATATTAATCTTGGAGTTATGGTAAATCTTGGGGAAAATACAGTGAAATCTCTCAAACTTGCATACTCTGAAAACCGGACATCTCTCAAAATTGATTAGTTGTCGTGAGACGTTGCCTATATTAAAGCATGTGGACAAGACTCAGACGGCCATGGGAACCAACACGGAGAGAAGGAATATGATCACCCCAAACATGTTTCAAGACCCAAATGTTATTTTTGGACTTTGAACATGGAACATATTTGTCGAAAAAGTGTTATTTTCTCGGCAATCATAGGCATAACATGATTGTGACAATTATGCTAAATGTTTATCGTGTAAAAATAACATTTTGCACATCGTAGAGGTTTCATGAGAAATAAGGAAAGACAATAGTTCGCAAAGTTAACTGTATCCTTGTATCCTGTTCCTTCTACCATTCTTTTGACCAACACGCAGATTTTAAAGCCGAAATTATTCAAACCATTGATTCTTAATATGGGAACTTATATTTTAAGATTTGATTGGGTATGTATACGAAATCTAGTTAGACTAGATTAAAAATAGGGTCCAGATATGTTTATGCTCCTTGGTTGCGTGTTGTGGTCCTTTCTCAACCAAATTGTGCGGAATTATGTGGCCCACCAATCGGAATAATATTTTCCTTCTTTCATACTGTCTCTTTTATAACCATTTGGATCCTTTGCATTGCTTTTGAAGTTATTCCCTGGAAGTTAATTTGAATGAAGAAATTTAAAAAGCGAAAAAAAACAATTTTTTTTTCAACCAATTTCACTTGTTTCATCCATATGTTTTATTACACAACTATTTTCCTATTATCTAATTTTTATACCCTTCACCACTACTGTGGTTCAGGGTATAATAATTTTGTGCATTTGTATGTAACGCCAAGAAGGAAAAGTCTGAGACCCATCGTTTAGTATACCGATTGTCTTAGAATTAAATTCTGAGTCGATTTAGCGATGTCCGTCTGTCTGTCTGTCCGTCTGTCTGTCTGTCCGTCTGTCTGTCTGTTGGTGTATTTTTGTGTGCAAAGTACAGCTCGCAGTTTTAGGCCGATTGACCTAAAATTTGGTATAGGGTCCTGTTTCTGTTCAAAGACGATCCCTATTGATTTTGGAAAAAATTAGTTCAGATTTAGATATAGCTGCCTATATATTTTTCACCAATCAGGTCATAATTGGCGTGTATATCAACCGATCTTCCTCAAATTCCGTACATCCGAATATTTTATGAGTCTCGAAAAACTTGCAAAATATCAGCCAAATCGGTTCAGATTTAGATATAGCTCCCATATATAGCTTTCGCCCGATTTACACTCATTTGCCCACAGAGGCCAATTTTTAACTCCGATTTAGTTGAAATTTTGCACAGGGAGTAGAATTAGCATTGTAGCTATGCGTGCCAAATTTGGTTGACATCGGTTCAGATTTAGATATAGCTCCCATATATATGTTTTTCTGATTTCGACAAAAATGGTCAAAATACCAACATTTTCCTTGTTAAATCGCCACTGCTTAGTCCAAAAGTTGTAAAAATGACTCTAATTTTCCTAAACTTCTAATACATATATATCGAGCGATAAATCATAAATAAACTTTTGCGAAGTTTCTTTAAAATTGCTTCAGATTTAAATGTTTCCCATATTTTTTTTACTAAAATTGTGTTCCACCCTAGTACATTAGCCAACTTAAATGTTGAGTCTATAGATTTTGTAAAAGTCTATCAAATTCTGTCCAAATCGAGTGATATTTAAATGTATGTATTTGGGACAAAGCTTTATAAATAGCACCCAACACATTTGACGGATGTGACATAGTATCGAAAATTTAAATCTACAAAGTGGTGCAGGGTATAATACAGTCGGCCCGCCCGACTTTAGACTTTCCTTACTTGTTACAATTTGAAAAACTTTTTCGCTCCGACCAGGGGTTGAACCTGGGTTTGCTGGCACCATAACAGAACGCCTTAGCACACTCAGCCACATACGCCATTGAACATAAAGCGTCGAAAGGTCAATTCAAATGTTTGTGATATGATCGTAATACGACACCAAGGAATAACATTCTAATTGCTTCTCGAGATGTTCTTTATTAGTATGAACGAAAAAATAAGAAACGCAGGTTCAAATCTCACCAGCGGCAATTTTTTTATCAAATATTTTTCTAAAAATTCATGTTTTTATTTTTTATTTTCGGCATATATTTTCGTTTAAATATATTTTTTCCATTAAAAATCAACAAAAAAAATTAAAAATTCTCGTAATTTGCACAAACTTCTCAAAAGAACGTCCATGGAAGCGAAAACGTCAAACGGTACACGTTCAAATCCCAGCGGGGATGATTATTTTATTATTTTTTTTTTACTTTTTTGTTAATTTCTATTTTTTAGTTTTTTTTATTAGTTTTCTATTTTTTTTGTACAATTTAATTGTATAAAATTTGCACTTAAAATAGCCTGATTGCGTTCTTTCTAATACTTGTCCAAAAGGACTGCATCGGAAGTGGAAAAAAATTATTGGGGGATCCCACGATGCGCTTTAGAAGAAATGTTTGTGGACTTGTCCAAAAGGACTGCATCGGAAGTTGAAAAAACTCGATGTGGGATCATTAGCGTAGCTAGACAATTTTCCAAGGGGGGCTATAGCCCCCCTAGCTAAAACTTTATAGACTGAACTTATAATAAAGCAACTAAGAGTACCCTACGGGAAATTGGTGCAAATTGCCACTGACGGACCTATCACAGAACTGGTACCTGTGCTCCAGTTAGTTGCAATTTTCACATTTAGTGAAATAAAATTATCAGAATAACCTTTTGTTTTTTCATTTCGGGTTCGATTAGGAGCCCAAATTGAAAGAGATTTCTAAGAGTTTGTCCGAGACTGGTTCCTGAGGACCTGTTTATGGGTTGCTCCTGCTAAATTGTCCCAGGACATGTCCTTTGGGATGAGTCCAAGAAGCGTCCTAAAATGTAAGTTTACTCCGTCAATGACAAACCCATTTTAAAGTGGACGGTCCCTTCCATACGTTTTGATCAGAACTGGGACTGGTCCATACACACCAGGGACTAGTCCTGTACCAGTTCTGTGGTTGATCCATTTCCCGTAGGGTAGTTCCACACTTTTCCCAGCAAAAAATTGGGAGTTGTTCTAAAGGCACAACTTTAAAAGCACTTCCAAAAATGTCTTCACAAATAAGTTAACTATTTTAACTACACAGGAAGTTTTTTTACTTCATTTTTTATATTTTAATGCGTAATTTTTTGTTTTCCTTTTTTTCAAATAGT
Organism: Haematobia irritans; assembly: GCF_050003625.1. NCBI lineage: Eukaryota > Metazoa > Arthropoda > Insecta > Diptera > Muscidae > Haematobia > Haematobia irritans. Next base: position 135,188,829 of record NC_134397.1, read on the forward strand.
TTAAAAAAGAGTAAGAATAAATAAAATGGTACAAATTACTCAAATTTTGCCACAAAAATTCTAAATCCATTATAGAAAAATCGATAATATTTGAAAAAACGTTTCAAACAAGCGTTAGAATGCATTAAAAATCAAAAAAAAGTATAAAAATTATTTATTTGGGAAAATATCACAAAATTTTTAATTCACATTCAAAACACTGAATTCGGATAACACCTTAAGAAGTGATGCAAATTCATTGCAACGGTTGTTGAAACGGTGGACATTCGTTCTATGACAAGTTCATATTACATTCATCGCTTCTCCGCCAATTTTGTACCACTTCCAGACCCAAAAAGAACATTTTCACTTCTTTTTTGGCGACGCTTTTTTGCAGCATTATTAAGATATTAATTTATGAAAGAATAGTTTTAATATCAATTACTATTTTTTATTCAACTAAATCATAAGTTCAACCACAGCTTTATTTCATAAATATCAGACATCTACCACAACCCAAGTAATTCGATTGTGCATGAAAGTCTTTAGTGGAACTTTGTGCGTTGTACGAGTATATACTTGTTTAGTTTTTATAAAAATGTAAAATCGTAAATAGGTTTTCAAATTCTGGGGGGGCTAAAATTTTTCTGGGGGGTCTAAGCCCCCTCCCCAGCGGCCTTCCTACGCTTATGTGTGGGATTCTGGGATGGGCTTTAAAATAAATGATTGTGGAACAACTTCCATTTTTTATACCCTCCACCATAGGATGGGGGTATATTAACTTTGTCATTCCGTTTGTAACACATCGAAATATTGATCTAAGACCCCATAAAGTATATATATTCTGGGTCGTGGTGAAATTCTGAGTCGATCTGAGCATGTCCGTCCGTCCGTCTGTTGAAATCACGCTAACTTCCGAACGAAACAAGCTATCGACTTGAAACTTGGCACAAGTAGTTGTTATTGATGTAGGTCGGATTGAATTGCGAATGGACCATATCGGTCCACTTTTACGTATAGCCCCCATATAAACGGACCACCAAATTTGGCTTGCAGACCCTCTAAGAGAAGTAAATTTCATCTGATCTGGCTGAAATTTGGTATATGGTGTTCGTATATTGTCTCTAATAACCATGCAAAAATTGGTCCACATCGGTCCATAATTATATATAGCCCCCATATAAACCCATCCCCCAATTTGGCTTTCGGAGCCTCTAAGAGAAGCAAATTTCATCCGATCCGACTGAAATTTGGTATATGGTGTTCGTATATTGTCTCTAACAACCATGCAAAAATTTGTCCACATCGATCCATAATTATACATAACCGATTTGGCTTGCGGAGCCTCTAAGAGAAGCAAATTTCATCCGATCCGGCTGAAATTTGGTACATGGCGTTAGTATATGGTCACTAATGACCATGCAAAAATTGGTCCACATCGGTCAATAATTATATATAGCCCCCATATAAACCGATCCCCCGATTTGGCTTGCAGAGCCTCAAAGAGAAGCAACTTTCATCCGATCCGGCTGAAATTTGGTACATGATGTTAGTATATATGACCATGCAAAAATTGGTCCACATCGGTGCATAATTATATATAGCCCTCATATAAAGCGATCACCAGATTTGACCGCCGGAGCCTCTTGGAAGACCACAATTCATCTGATTCAGTTGAAATTTGGTACGTGGTGTTAATATATGGCCTCAAACACCCATGCAAAAATTGGTCCACATCGGTCAATAATTATATATAGGCCCCATATAAATCGATCCCCAGATTTGACCCACGGAGCCCCTTGGAAGAGCAAAATTCATCCGATTCGGTTGAAATTTGGTACGTAATGTTAGTATATAGTATCCAACAACCATGCAGGAATTGGTTCATATCTGTCCATAATTATATATAGCCCCCATATAAACCGATCCCCAGATTTGATCCCTGGTGCCTTTTGGAGAAGCAAAATTCATCCGATCTGGTTGAAATTTGGTACGTGGTGGTAGTATATGCTATTTAATAACCATGCCAGAAGTGGTCCATATCAGTCCATAATCATATATAGCCCCCATATAAACCGATCCCGAGATTTGGTTTTGGAGCCTCTTGGAGGAGCATATTTCATCCGAGTCAGTTGAAATTTGGTACATTGTGCTAGTATATGGCCGTTAACAACCATGCCTAACTGGGTCCATATCGGTCTATAGTTATATATAGCCCTCAGATAAATCGATCCCCAATCACACAAAAATTGGTCCATATCAAGTTCATAATTCTATATAGCCCCGAATAAGCGACCCCATATTTCAAATCTGGCTCTCTACGTACCGTGCAAAAGTCCATGTCGATTCGTAATTATTTGTAGACTTAACTCTATGGACTAACTCACAATTTAGAAAACGATGTTAAGATGTTCTAAGATACCACAATCCATGTAATTCGATGGTGGATGACAGTCTTTCGTAGAAGTTTCTATGCAATCCATGGTGGAGGGTACGTAAGATTCGGACTGGCCGAACTTACGGTCGTATATACTTGTTTTATGTTATATTTTAAGTCTATTTAGCAAATTTTCTGAAGCTATAGTGTTGTTACCTTCAGCTTCGATTTAGAGAGCATCTTCCATCTGATCCTAACCATAATTATCATCAGCAAATTACATTGATTCAAATCAACATTCCAAATAAATGTCACAGACCCACAATTCATTTTCGCCCAGACACAAAAGAGCTTTAATCCAATATCAAAAGAATTAAAAACGAAGGCATGTCATTTGTGAATGTTTTGCTCATATTAGATTACATTATGGGATAACTGACTTGAATTACAATCATTTATGAATGACTTTATTGTTGCGCACAGCAATTGAAGCTGAGCTGTGTATGGGAGGATAAGGAAGTATACTTCTGGTCCTTTAAAATTCTTTGGGGATTTTTTGGATGTAGCTGTTATGGTGAGGAAGAAGGCCAGTGGCATTGAGGGGGCTAAACAGAGAAATGCTAAATTATTATTCATAATAAAATAGGTGAACAATGCATGCATTCTTGCATGCCTTCCTTTATTCATTCGTTAGTCATGTGTGTGTGTGAGGAATCCTGGTTGGGATTACTCTGAAATTCTATATTTACCAAGGGAAGTTTGTAATTAAGCAACTGTCATAAGTACTGTGTTGCGTATACACTTAAAAAAAGTTCTGCGCGGGAGAGTTGACAGTTTTCTTAAAAAAGACGTACACTTAATGATAATTTCATATTTCTAATGGAGAGATTTTTTAAAATGTCTGTAAAAACTGTTAAATGTTGATCCACCTAGCACTTACTGAAAGTTACCCCCGCAACGGAATACTCTGATTCTGAAGTGAAAAATTATGATTATTTATATATTCTTGTGACCACCATGAAATGTGACCACCTTGTGACTTCCAGATGAGACTACCTTGTAAGAACTCTTCGCCCTTAATAAAGGTTCTTTTTTTTATCGATGTATACATACAAATTCGACAAGCATTCAAATATGTGAAATCAAGTTCAATAATACATAAATTATCGACTTTCATCCATTAATCCACTGAGACCGCATTGCATGAACTAGTCAGCTTTATTGAAAGCCACCGTGGTGCAATGGTTAGCATGCCCTCCTTGCATACACAAGATCGTGGGTCCGATTCCTGCTACGACCGAACACCAAAAAGTTTTTCAGCGGTAATTATCCCACCTCAGTAATACTGGTGACATTTCTGAGGGTTTCAAAGCTTCTCTAAGTGGTTTCACTGGAATGTGGAACGCCGTTCGGACTCGGCTATAAAAAGGAGGTCCCTTGTCATTGAGCTTAACATGGAATCGGGCAGCACTCAGTGATAAGAGAGAAGTTCACCACTGTGGTATCACAATGGACTGAATAGTCTAAGTGAGCCTGATACATCGGGCTGCCACATAACCTAACCTAACCTTATTGAAAGCTGACTATCTGTCAATGAATACACAATTGTGCTATTTCTATACATCGAAGGGGCATTCGGTATCGTCCATCCGAGTTAGATATTAAATGAACTGATGACTCTGAATGTTGATCAATGGATACTTGGGCTGTTAGACGAACTTATAACGAGGAGACGTATTTCAGCCACACTAGGGCAAGCAAACATACAATGGTATGTGAACAGAGGCACTCCCCAAGGAGGAGTTCTATCACATCTGCTATGGAATGGTGCTATAAACAACCTTCTGGTTTCGCTAGAAAAAGATATGATAAAAGTGATGGCATATGCAGATAATGTGACTCCAGCAGTTAGGGGAAAATTCCCATCCACAATCAGAGATATTATACAGAGAGCCCTCCGGATGAGTGATAAAATGGGCGACAGATAATGGTCTTACCCCAAGGCATCCTGCAAAGACAGAACTAGTCATGTATTGCAAAGAACGCAAAATACTAAGGGTTAACCCCATCTTCTTAGGTGGTATAGACATTATCTTTGGTGAGTGTGCAAAATACCTTAAGGTTATTTTGGACAGAAAGCTGAATTTGGAAGAAATGGCAAAAAAGCAATGGGAAAAAAATGGAGATTAAAACCGAAAATTGTACACTGGCCATACACGGCATTGGTTAGACCTAGATTAGGTTAGGTTAGGTGACAGCCCTATGTATAAGGCTCTCTTAGACTATTCAGTCCATTGTGATACCACAGTGGTGAACTTCTCTCTTATCACTGAGTGCTGCCCGATTCCATGTTAAGCTCAATGACAAGGGACCTCCTTTTTATAGCCGAGTCCGAACGGCGTTCCACATTGCAGTGAAACCACTTAGAGAAGTTTTGAAACCCTCAGAATTGTCACCAGCATTACTGAGGTGGGATAATCCACCGCTGAAAAACTTTTTGGTGTTCAGTCGAAGCAGGAATCGAACCACGACCTTGTGTATGCAAGGCGGATATGCTAACCATTGCACCACGTTGGTTAGACCTATAATGCTATATGGTGTTGTAGTCTGGTGGCCGGCTCTTCAGCAGCCCACAAGTTTAGATAAAGTTCAGTGTATGGCGTGCTTGTGTATCTCAGGCGCATTCAGTAAGACAGGAACAGATTCCCTTAATGCCATGCTGCATCTATTGCCTTTAGAAATTTTGGCCAAACAGTCAGCTGCAACAACGGTTGTGCGGTTGCGCGGGCTATCGCTGTGGTCGGAAGAAAGGTACGGTCACTGTTCGGTCCTCAAAATAATGCCAGATGTACCAAACGTAGTGAATTACTCTCTGGCGAAACCAGATCCCCAGCAGTGAGGCGTGGTGCACAAAGACCCCAGGGAATAAATGTCATATAGATTTCTATACTGATGGCTCCAAAATGGATGGACAAGTGGGTTTCGAAGTATATTCTGAAGACCTGGAACTTAGAATAGCGAAAAGATTACCTAATCACTGTAGTGTTTTTCAGGCTGAAATATTAGCAATAAGAGAGGTGGCGAATTGGCTGAGAAGTAATGTTCCAAAAAATGTGGGCATTAATATATCTGTGTTCCTCAACTCGAAAACGGCCATCGACTGCCGCAAATCTCTCAATGAGATGGCTGAGCAGTACAATATTCACCTAATATGGGTGCCTGGACACAGGAACATACCAGAAAATTGCGAAGCGGATGAGTTAGTAAGGCTAGGAACTACCTTACATATTCCAGAGGAACTAGAATCTGTTGGTATACCTCTGGCTACCTGCATGCTGCGTGAGAAGGCGCAAGAGAATTTTAGAGTCATACAGCTTTAGATTATTGGCAGACCTGTAAAATCTTAACTGTTAATGTTTTTGGATCCATCTGGTTGATTCAACATAAGAAAGTAATCGGGTGGGTTCAATGGTAATAAAAAAATTGAAGTGCCTATATCTATATATATAAAATTCAATATATGTTTGTTTATTTGTTTGTTTGTTTGTTTGTTTATTTGTATGTTCCGGGTTGGCGCGAAAACGGCTGAACCGATTTACTTGAAACTTTCAGAGATCGTGGGGGGCACTCATGTGCTGAAAATAGGGTACCTCATTTTTTGACATATGGTCGCGGAGAGGAACCTCCCCTTTGTCCGACTTTTTGAAAATTAGACCAAAGTTGACCGATTTGCTTGAAATTTTCATTGAAGGTTGGGGTTGGCATCTAGACAAAGATCCGCTACTTTATATTTCGATATTTGGTGGCGGAGGGGGACCTCCCCTTTGTTCGACTTTTTTTAAAGTACAGTGAAAAAACTAAAATTCTCTAAATTATCTGAGATTTACAGAGAACATATGGTGAGGTTATGGAATTAATATGGTGTACCTGATGATTTCATATGTGGACGGGGAGGGGGACCTCCCCCTTGCCCTACTTTTTGATACTTGGAATAAAATTGTGCGATTTGCTTGAAATTTTCATTGAATGTTGGGGTTGGCATTTAGACAAAAATCCGCTACATTATTTTTCGATATTTGGTCGGGGAGGAGGACCACCCATTTGCCCGACTTTTTTATTAAAGTACAGTGAAAACAAAACTAAACTCCCACGACTGAAATTTTACGGAAAAAATAGGTGAGGTTATGAAATTTATATCAGGTTCTTAATTTTTAATATTTGGTCGGGGAAAAATAAAAAGGCATAGGGAGACATCCGCTTCTCTTAAGTATGTTACATACAGAGAAACCATTAAACTTTACCAAATTTACAGAGGACTGGGGAGAGGTTACGATATTAATAGTTGATACCTGATTTTGTGATATTTGGACGGCTTATAATTTGCCTTTAGGCTTATAATTTGCTTGACATTTTCTGGGACTTTTACAAAAGATACGCTACATCACTTTTCGATATTTGGTCGGGGAGGAGATCCTCCTCTAAAACTGAAAAAAAAAACAAAGATTCTTAAGTTTTCTTGAAATTTACAAAAGCAGTGGGGGAAGGTTATGAACGAAGAGGCACCTTTCTTGCCCCACACTTGAAGGAAAGTTTCACGAATTTTCAGGGAAGGTTAGGGGTGCTATTCACTACGATGTTTGTCGATATTGTATCGGGGAAAGTGACGTCCCTTTAAAACAATAGAGCAAAATTTAAACATCTCCGATCTACTTGAAATTTACAGGGAACGTGGGAGGAGGTGATTAAATTTATACATGATTTTTAAATTAGTATATGATTTTTCGATATCTGGTTGGGGAAGGGGAAAATTGAAATAAACTTTGTCGATTTACTTCGATAGAATTTATAGGGACCATTGAGTAGTTGTGAAATTAATATAGGGTACGTGATAGTCCAATATCAGGTGGGAGTGGAGCGAAGGTGGTTTCCCTTTTGTCCGTTTTTTTCTTAAATTGAAAGTAGAGGGTTGTCCGTAAATGGGAACTCGGTACATAATTTTATTATTTTTGCACAAGCTTCTGCCAGACTTCTTTTTAGTAAAGAACTTAAATTTACATGAAATTGGGAGCCAACATAGAGGATGCATGCATTTTCCAACATTTTAGCAAATGTTAATGTGGTAACATTTTTTACTACTTTTGCTTTTTCCGATTTATTGGATGGGAAACAGTAATTCTTTGTATGTTATTATAATATAGTGCTTAATTTTCAGATATGTTGAGAAGGATACCTTTCATTGACAAATTCACAAGAAATGTAGAAGTTTGTCCAACAACTTGAATACAGAAAATTTTTAAGACGAACCATTTTACATATGCATATCCGCCGTATTTGTACCTATAAACGAAAGAGCAAGTAGTCCGATTTGTTTGAAAGAATTAAAATCTTTTCGAATTTGTTTTCAGCACGGAGAATATGGTTGACTAAGTTAACGCAAAATGTTCCTACAAATACGCTTCGGAAGGCGCAGCGAAGCGGGCCGGGTTACGCTAGTGTAATATATATTTTAGATATAGACATTAGACATTATTATTTAGATATAGTCATGCCTAACCTAACATAGATTCACAGATTTTGGGACTAATGGGTGTATTTCTGCCACTCCAGAGAAAAAAAAAACCTTTCACATTTACTTTGGAAGTTTTCTATAAAAAGACTTTTACTCCCGTATTAATCCCACAATGAAATCAATCTAATTAGGAGGCAGAAAGGCCATACGGTCATCTATAATAAGGTTAAACTATCACCGTCCTAGCTTAGCTTCTACAGGGCTCAGTTATTTCTATAGACAATTAAAGGGTGATACGGTCACAATTTGGTCAATATAAACTTGATGTATTTCTTTCAATTTTGCATTTAAAAAACCTGAACACCCCTCATTTTGAAGGTGTGTGTGTAGAATGTTGCTCCTATTTTGATTTTGGAATTCACTCTTCAGTTGTCAAAATGCCGTCCAAGCAAGAAGAGCAGTGTATCAAAATTTTGCTCGCGCATCGCGAAAATCCGAGCTACTCGCACGCAAAGCTGGCAAAATCGCTAAAAGTTGCCAAATCAACCGTTACAAATGTAATTAAAGTGTTTGGGGAACGTTTGTCGACAGCCAGAAAGTCTGGATCGGGGGAAATCGAAAACCGGAAGCCGCTGAGACGACAAAGAGAGTTGCCGGTAGTTTCAAGCTAAACCCTAACCTCTATCTCCGAGATGCCGCAAATAAGCTGGGTGTATCGTCTACAACCGTGCATCGAGCCAAAAAACGAGCCGGACTATCGACTTACAAGAAGGTAGTAACTCCAAATCGCGATGATAAACAAAATACGACGGCCAAAGCGCGATCCCGGAGGCTGTACACGACGATGCTGACGAAGTTTGACTGCGTGATAATGGACGACGAAACCTACGTCAAAGCCGACTACAAGCAGCTTCCGGGACAGGAGTTTTATACGTCAAAAGGAAGGGGAAAGGTAGCAGATATTTTCAAGCACATAAAACTGTCAAAGTTCGCAAAGAAATATCTGGTTTGGCAAGCCATCTGTACCTGTGGCTTGAAAAGCAGCATTTTCATAGCTTCCGGGACTGTCAACCAAGAAATTTACGTGAAAGAGTGTTTGAATAAAGGTCTGCTGCCTTTCCTGAAGAAACACGGTTGTTCCGTACTGTTTTGGCCGGATTTGGCATCTTGCCAAATCCACCTTGAAGAAGGTGGCTGTACAAAATCTGATGGCAGGTGTCAAGCGTGAGGCCCGGCAATTCGGATTTGAAAAAGCGAAAGCCTAACTGAATATTTTCCTGAATTTTATACTAATTGAACTTGAAAAAGAAATTTAATTTGATTTTTTAAATAAACGATTTCACCGATTTACACGCGTTTTCCCTTGACCAAATTTTGACCGTATCACCCTTTATATCAAAATTTTATTTCTATACAAAATTATGTTCAAATTTTATTTCTATAGAAAATTTTGTTAAAAGTTTATTTCTATAGAAAATATAGGAAATTTTGTCAAAGTTTTCTTTCTATAGAAATTTTTTCAAAATGCTATTTCTATAGAAATCAAAAATGTTGTTGTCAAAATTTTATTTCTATAGAAAATTTTGTCAAAATTTTATTTCTATAGAACATTTTGTCAAAATTTTATTTCTATAGAAAATTTTGCCAAAATTTTATTTCTATAGAAAATGTTCTCAAAATTTTATATCTATAGAAAATTTTGTCAAAATTTTATTTCTATAGAAAATATTGTGAACATTTTATTTCTATAGAAAATTTTGTCAAAATTTATTTTGTTAAAACTTTATTTCTATAGAAAATTTTGTCAAAATTTTATTTCTATAGAAAACATTGTGAAGATTTTATTTCTATAGAAAATTTTGTCAAAATGTTATTTCTATAGAAAATTTTGTCAAAATTTTATTTCTATAGAAAACATTGTGAACATTTTATTTCTATAGATAATTTTGTCAAAATTTTATTTCTATAGAAAATTTTGTTAAAACTTTATTTCTCTAGAAAATTTTGTCAAAACTTTATTTCTATAGAAAATTTTGTCAAAATTTTATTTCTTAGAACATATTGTGAAAATTTTATTTCTATAGAAAATTTTTTCAAAATTTTATTTCAATAGAAAATATTGTGAAAATTTTATTTTTATAGAAAATTTTGTCAAAATTTTATTTCTATAGAAAATATTGTGAAAATTTTATTTCTATAGAAAACTTTGTCAAAATTTTATTTCTATAGAAAATTTTGTCAAAATTTTATTTCTATAGAAAATATTGTCAAAATTTTATTTCTATAGAAAATTTTGTCAAAATTTTATTCCTATAGAAAAGTTTGTCAAAATTTTATTTAATAGAAAATATTGTGAAAATTTTATTTTTATAGAAAATTTTGTCAAAATTTTATTTCTATAGAAAATTTTGTGAAAATTTTATTTCTATAGAAAATTTTGTCAAAATTTTATTTCTATAGAAAATATTGGGAAATTTTTATTCTTATAGAAAATTTTGTCAACATTTTATTTCTATAGAAAAGTTTGTCAAAATGTTATTTCTATGGAAAATTTTGTCAACATTTTATTTCTATAGAAAACATTGTGAAAATTTTATTTCTATAGAGAATTGTGTCAAAATTTTATTTCTATAGAAAATTTTGTCAAACAATTTGTGACAAATTTGTATAGCACCTCTTGTTGGAGAGAAATATTTTATAAAATCTACCAAAACATCAAGAATTCTATCAATCTACCAAACAGTAAAAAATCTACCATTTTTGGTATAATTCTACCAACTGTGGCAACCGTGATCTCAACATCCACATTTGTGGGCAGTATATCCCCAATATCAAGGAACCTAATATTCTTGGAGAGATGTTTGATTGGCATCTCGTGCCACCATGAAGCTAGGGTGCAGAAACAAGATCCTGAAGAGCACGTGTTTTATGTCTTGGAAAGATATTTGACTGCTTCCCCATGCAAACATGAGGAACTGGCTACCAAGAACATAGAATGCAGAAACATGATTCTGAAGGGAGCTCTACATTCACATTTGCTGGCAGAGAATCCCCAATACTAAGAAACCTAATATGTTTGGAGAGACGTTTGATGGCCTGCCCATGTAAATATGGGGAATTGCCTACCAAGAACGTAGAATGCCGAAACATGGTTCTGAAGGGTCTGGCTAATAGAACGTGGGGTAAAGACGACTCTGAAAACCAACAAATCAATAGAGGAGATCTTGAAAATTTAAGCCGGGTGTTTCTGTACTCTGGTCGTTGTGAAACAAAATGGAGAAACCTATAGATGGGCCTGAACATTCCGCCGAAATTTGCGACAAGTTGTCATTCAAAGATAACTCCATCATCACTTTAGAAAGCATGCGCAACTGCTCTTGAAGAACGTTTGCTGCATAAACAAGATCCTGAAGGCAATAGCTGGTAGGGATTAGGATGGGGCGACCCTGATACAGACAAATCAATAGGGCATTTTACAAAAAGACACAATGGGGAAACCTACAATGTTGCCTGAACAATCGGCCTGAAATTGCGACAGATTGCCATACAGAGACATCTCCATCATCGCTTTGGCAAATATGCGGAACTGCTCTTGAATAAGGTTTGGTGCAGAAACAAGATCCTAAACGTAATGGCAGGTAATGGGGTAAAGATATATGGATGACCCTGGTGGCAGAACATTTATTAAAAAGATGAGCTATTAGTATCTTATCCTACCTGGCCTGAACACCGAGCTATAAATGGCGAAAATGGTCAATTATAGACCCCTGGAACAAGCCCATGATGTTGGACTGCCCCGTCAGCACTACAAGCGAAGCAATTAGAGAGCATCATACCAACCAGCATCATACCATCTATTAACACTTCTGCTGTCTTTGATAGTGGATCGTTGTCAGATATGGAAGTTAGCAAAACCGGTTGTTACAATCACTACTGCATTGAGGGCGAAGTCCTCAATCTAGGTGTATAAGATAGCCAAACCAGTTGTTAAATCACATCTCGGTCCATAGAATATTTTGAAATCCTGAGGAATACTTTTTAACTTAGCTATAAAACATCACTCATAAACCTGCCGGAACAATCGGTGTCCAATGCAATCTCTAGATTGAATTTAAAATCCAAGTGGGAAATAAGTATGAACCTTCAAGGCTAGGAAGGCAACGAATACAATTGCTAAGACATCTAAGGGCTACTGGACAATTGCCAATGCAGATAACATTTCACTCCCCCAGCAAATAAAAATCTCATAAAAATCCTTCCAGAACTATTAACAATCATCATAAAAAAATTATGATTTCAAATTCTTCAAGTGTATGCCTTATACAAATAACAACAATCTGGCCTGTTCCTTGATACCCATACCAGTTACACAGGCTTCAACAATTTCTTCATTAAAACATCAACACGGTCAAAGCTTACTGAGTGCGGCTGCTGCTGCTGTTGTTGGTGACAGTGAGAAGTCAGTCAGATGAAGAAGACAATAGCTCCAAGAAGGAGAACGTGCATGATGGTGATGATTACGAGGAGCATATCAACAATGTCTGCACTGGATGGATGCTGATGATGATGATGCTGGAATAGCTTGGGTTGTAGTAGAACCCAATGGCTGGTGAAAGGGAAAGAGTATGAATGACGAAAATATAAAACCACTTAAGGGTTCTTAACTTAATTATTAAATGAATAAAACATTTAAGGGTTGTATGGCATATGGGACAAAGGCTTCCAGCAATGCAACAAAAAAACTGGAAGCAACAGAGCAACGTTTCTCATGACTTACAAATGTCATAATAAATATCATGTTATGCTATGGATCTCATGCCCGTGAGAAGTGTTATATTACGAGGTGTTAATAATAGGGTTTATGACACATTATCTCTCAGAGGTAAACAAGAGAAATCATTCCCTAAATAGGTCCTTAATACCCCAAGGACAATACATTTAAAAAAATAATAATATTGGATAGTCGAAAACAATCTTTTCGTACACTCAAAAAAAGTGAACTCTCTATTTCACTAAAGCCAATTTAACTTTATTTTAGTTCATGGAATTATTATGTTTGGAGAAAGTTTCCTTTTCTCTAATAATTTTTTGTGTACGTTAGTTAAATGAACTAAAAAACGGGAAAAAATTATACACAAATGAAGTAAAAAGTTTTACTAACTTCGTACTTCTCACAAAATAGTTCATTATTTCTTTAAATTTGTAAATTTTATTACAAATGTGCCCATCATGAACTTCGTACGTCAATAAGGACTAAAGGCCTGCACAAGACGTCTTATAAGACATATCAAGACATTTTTGTCTATTGAGGGTCATTGTTTACTCTCATTTGTTCCCGCAAATCATTGTATTTTTCCCTACACATGAACTATTATCTTGTGTGTACAAATACAAAAACTCACGCCAAACACTATTTACATATTCAGCATTTGCAAACTTACACACATCTCGCGTATTTGCAAGTTTTATATGGTGTACCTATTGTATTTCCATCTCCACGCTAGTAAAATGTATAAAACCACCACCATTTGTTTGGAGTTGTGAGTAAGTGAGAGAAGGAGAAACTGAGAAGCAGAAGAGAGCAATATAATGTCAAGTAGGGATGCCATATCACAATAAAACGAATGCTTTTATAGCTGAAAGCAGGGAGATTGATGGTAATTGCGGTGGTAATCAAATTCCTAAATATTTTTTGGTTTAAACTGGTAATATTACTACTAATAACTGACTATTTTCAGACTATTGCACCAGCAACTAACAATGAAAATATAACGGTTCACATATGAATTCTCTCCATTAGTGTTACCGCCTATTTTGCCGCTGCATGTAAATATAAAACTCCAAAATCGCAATATTTTCAATAAGCATAGAAAAGACAACCATATTATGTTATTTGAATTTTGATATATAACATAGGTACCTTTATGTTTAAATAACTAATAAACCAACATTCGTTATTTTTAAATTAAGTTTCTTTGCATTTCGATTAATAACATTTAATTAAAGGAGGTGATTCAGAGTCGATCGGTATATATTTTATGGGGTCTAAAATCAATATTTCTGGTAGGCACATTTTTTGTTTTTGTTGTTATTATACCCTGACCACTATTTAGGGTATAAAAATGAATGTAATTGATCGAAACACAGTCAAAAAATACCACTTTTTCTTCCTACAAGTTGGCAACTCTGACTAACAAATGCACCACAAAAGCACAGCAAAGCAAAAAGATGAATCTCTAGAAATACTCGGTCGCTATGCTTCGTGTCCCGAGTATTTGATGTTGTTTTGTGTTATTTATTCATTATCGATGAATGTGTTTATGCATTTTGCCTTTGCAAAGAGAGTATTTGAGTTTGCGGGATCAGGGCAAATATTGGAAGTACGAGTATTTGTTGAAATAAATACACACTATGTTTAATTTGCTCAGAGCTTCTTCGGTTACAAATACTATTTGTACTCTCATTTATACTCTCATGTCTTGACTTTGGCCGTAAACACCATTTGGTATTTGCCTGCCAAATACATTTGTGCAGGCCTCTAATAAGGACATTCTTGCAATTTTGAACTCCAATTTTTTCTTTCAAACTAAAAAAATTTCTTTAACAAGTGAAAAAAATTAATTATGTCTAATAAATTTTCTTGAATTTGTCGAAAAATATTTACTTATTTTTGTGATATCGGCGCGATGTCACCGTTTGTAATACTGTTTAGTTAAAATTTTCTAAAAATATTAAAAAATTTCTAAAAATAACTAAATGTTTTCTTCCTGGTGGGTTCACTGTTTTTTCAGTGTATTTCGCTAATAGATGATTTGTACATTTCTTTAAATCGGCTTTTGTGCGCCCAATTAGGCTTTATTGTTTTTCAAAATACTCCCCATGAAGATATATACACTTTTGCATGCATTTTAACCAATTGTCGAAACATTCTTCTACTCTAATCGAGATGGGAGCCACCGTGGTGCAATGGTTAGCATGCCCGCCTTGCATACACAAGGTCGTGAACACCAAAAATTTTTTCAGCGGTGGATTATCCCACCTCAACAATGCTGTTGACATTTCTGAGGGTAGCAAAGCTTCTCTGAATGGTTTCACTGAAATCAAATCGATATTTTGATTTTCTATAGAAATAAAATTTTAACAAAACTTTCTATAGAAATAAAATTTAAACAAAATTTTCTATAGAAATAAAATTTTAACAAAATTTTCTATAGAAATAAAATTTTGACAAAATTTTCTGTAGAAATAAAATTTTGACAAAATTTTCTGTAGAAATAAAATTTTGACAAAATTTTCTATAGAAATAAAATTTTGATACAATTTTCTATAGACATAAGATTTTGACAAAATTTTCTATAGAAATAAAATTTTAACAAAATTTTCTATAGAAATAAAATTTTAACAAAATTTTCTATAGAAATAAAATTTTAACGAAATTTTCTATAGAAATAACATTTTGACAAAATTTTCTATAGAAATACAATTTTAACATTTTCTATAGAAATAAAATTTTAATAACATTTTCTATAGAAATAAAATTTTGACAAAATTTTCTATAGAAATAAAATTTTGATACAATTTTCTATGGAAAAAAAATTTTGACAAAATTTTCTATAGACATAAAATTTTGACAAAATTTTCTATAGAAATAAAATTTAGACAAAATTTTCTATAGAAATAAATTTTTAACATTTTTTATAGAAATAAAATTATTTTGACTAAAGTTTCTATAGAAATAAAATTTTGACAAAACTTTCTACATAAATAAAATTTTAACAATATTTGCTATAGAAATACAATTTTAACAAAATTTTCTATAGAAATAAAATTTTAAAAAAATTTTCTATAGAAATAAAATTGTAACAAAATTTTCTATAGATATAAAATTTTAATAACATTTTCTATAGAAATAAAATTTTGACAAAATATTCTGTAGGAATAAAATTTTGACAAAATTTTCTGTAGAAATAAAATTTTGACAAAATTTTCTATAGAAATAAAATTGTAATACAATTTTCTAAAGACATAAAATTTTGAGAAAATTTTCTATAGACATAAAATATTAGTAGAAATACAATTTTGACAAAATTTTCTGTAGAAATACAATTTTGACAAAATTTTCTATAGAAATAAAATTTTGATTATTAATTTTGTTCGGCTTGAGGTCATAGAAACAATCGATTATTGATTTGTTTTAATATTTATAAATATAAATTATAAATATTAAAACAAATCAATAATCGATTGTTTCTATGACCTCAAGCCGAACAAAATTAATAATCAGAATAATCATAAAATAGGTCAACAACACACAAAAATACGTAATAAAATTTTGACAAAATTTTCTATAGAAATAAAATTTTAACAAAATTTTCTATAGAAATGACATTTTGACAAAATTTTCTATAGAAATAAAATTTTAATAACATGTTCTATAGAAATAAATTTTTTACAAAATTTTCTGTAGAAATAAAATTTTAACAAAATTTTCTATAGAAATAAAATTTTGATACAATTTTCTATAGAAAAAAATTTTGACAAAATTTTCTATAGACATAAAATTTTGACAAAATTTTCTATAGAAATAAAATTTACACAAAATTTTCTATAGAAATAAAATTTTAACAATATTTTCTATAGAAATAAAATTTTAACAAAATTTTCTATAGAAATAAATTTTTAACATTTTTTATAGAAATAAAATTATTTTGACAAAAGTTTCTATAGAAATAAAATTTTGACAAAACTTTCTACATAAATAAAATTTTAACAAAATTTTCTATAGAAATACAATTTTAACAAAATTTTCTATAGAAATAAAATTTTAACAAAATTTTCTATAGAAATAAAATTGTAACAAAATTTTCTATAGAAATAAAATTTTGACAAAATTTTCTATAGAAATAAAATTTTGACAAAATTTTTTATAGAAATTAAATTTTGACAAAACTTTCTATAGAAATAAAATTTTAACAAAATTTTCTACAGAAATAAAATTTTAACAAAATTTTGTACAGAAATAAAATTTTTACAAAATTTTCTATAGAAATAAAATGTTGACAAAATTTTCTATAGAAATAAAATGTTGACAAAATTTTCTATAGAAATAAAATTTTGACAAAATTTTCTATAGAAATAAAATTTTGATAAAATTTTCTATAGAAATAAAATTTTGATAAAATTTTCTATAGAAATAAAATTATGACAAAATTTGCTATAGAAATAAAATTTTTGCAAAATTTTCTATAGAAATAAAATTTTGCGAAATTCTTTCCCAAAGGCACTACTTTAAAAGCACTTCCAAAAATGCCCTTCCAAAGATGTTCTTTATTTTAACTACTCAGAAAGTTCTTTTAATTAAATTTTTTATAACTCGCTTTTTTCTTTTTTGGTGTTTTTTAATTAATAAAAAGGCACAAATTATCTAAATTTTTTAGAAATAAATTCTAACTCCATTCTAGAAAAATTGCGAATTTTCGAAAATATCTGAGGTCAAACATTTCAGACAAGCGTTAGAATGAATGGATTATGGAATGGATTAAAAGTCATAAAAGTTATAAAAATTATTAATTTGCTAAAATATCACACAATTTTTTAACTCACATCCAAGACACTGAATTCGGATCACACCTTAAGAAGTGATGCAAATTCAGTGCAATGGCTATTGAACTGGTGGACATCTGCCTTTACATGATCTATCATATTAGGTTAATATTTTTTTAGTGGATTAAGACCAAATAAGTAAAACATATTTATGGTGACTAAACATTCTCTTAGGACACTGTAAATCAAATATAAAGACTTCCAAATTTCCATTTTAATTTTGAAATGATAAATTTTTTGCGAAGTAATCTCTTCTAAATTACTTCACTATCCCAATATCTCTATTAATGAGTGTATGTAATATTTTCGTACTTACCAAATGTAACACCATTTGTTTGCTTCTCGTTATCCTTGTCTTTGTCCTTGTCCATTTTCTCGCCTCCCAAAGGCTCCAGTTCGATGCCATCCATTGTGGCAACTTTGTAGTCTCGCTTCGACATGTTGCCACAACAAAAACCGCAACATAACATTTGACCAATTTTGAAACCAATTTTTCTGACTTGCGATGCTTGGAAGGCTCCAAATAAAATTCGGATAACAAGTACCAAACGATATGTTCTAGTTGTTGTAAAGGTTTTATCCGCTTCTCCCACCACTCTTTAATAATGGTTGTCCCTCTTTGGAGATTTTTTCGAGTCTGTTCGCAAAAAAAAAAAACAAAAAGGATTTGTTTTGGGTTTTGTAATGCAAGTCAATCCTTTTGGTGATGTTACCTTGCTCCAATCCAAATACAAACACCTTTGGCTGACTCTAATTTTAATATCCCAAAAATTACTTTGTGGTTGCAAGCTTGTCTTGTCTTCTCGTAGCTGTAGTCGTTATGCCTGTCTGGATTTGTAACGAGGAGGGTTTTGTATTCGTGTTGTTTGCTAATCTAAGTTTTGTTGTTGCTTTGTTTTGTGTAAAGGATTAAAACTACTACTCTGGTGTGTATATGTCTACTAACAGCTAAAAGGGTGTAAATGATATATTCATATATAAATTTAGTTTTAGTTTTCGGTCAAGTCCTAGATATTAAAGGGTAAAAGGTGCAAAATTGGTCCAAAACCTGAAAAGAAAGCAAGAGAGGAGCATATGTTAACATTGATTGATAATGGAAAAAATTAAAAAAATAAAAAACAAGTAAGGAAAGCCTAAAGTTGGGCGGGACCGACTATAATATACCCTGCACCACTTTGCAGATCAATATTTTCGATACCATATCAAATCGTTCAAATGTGTTAAAGGTTTTCGTCCCAAATACATACATTTAAATCTGACACGATCTGGACAAAATTATTTTAGACTTCTTTAAAATCTACACTGAAAAAACAGTGAACCCTTTTCCATTGCAAAATGAACTAAACTGTAGTAATATTGACCATAATTTAGCCCTTAAGATTTTTTTCAACTTGTCTAATTTATAATTTTCTTAAAATTTGGTTCATCTATAACATTGTAGTTTAGTTCATTTTTACAACACCATAAGATTTATATACCCCTACCAAGTTAAAAAGTTAGTATTATTTTGGTTTACTTGCTTATTTTGTGAGAAACCCGATAATAAAAATTGGTTAACAGTCTCTTTAAAATGTCGACGACTAAACTATTTTTAAATCAATCATTCCACAGTACAGAGAAATTAAATAATTAAAGGAACAACAAACCGTTTTACTATTATGAAAATTTTCATACATTAAAATTTAACTTTCTTTAAGCAAAAGTACTTTATTATAAAAACTTATGATGAAAGTTCTTAATACAATGTTTTTTTGTGAATAAAAATTATGACCACGTGGAACAGAGAGTAGTTCATTTGAACTCGCTGTTTGGACATTTTGACTTATCCTTTTTTTATTCATCGTAGGTAATTTTTTCACATATCTTGCTGGAAAAAATGGAAACAATAATGAAAATTGTTAAAAATTAACACCATGTAATGAAATAAAATTTTTAATTCTTCATTTTAGCTTGTAACTTACAATATTTGGGGCATTTTATCAAATGGTGTAAGGAGTTTAACTTTTCTTTGGAAAACGTATCTCATAAAATTTGTACCTGAAACAATTAGAGAAATAATGAAGTATTCTAAATAAACTCATAAAACTGTGTTGTTATCGATGTGAAAGATATAATAAAATAAATATTCTAGTTGAAAGAAAGCCAAAGTTTTAATATAAAACTTACCAATTCTCTATTAAATTGTACGCTAAGGGGAAATATAAAAAGTTGTCCAAATTTATTTGGGTTACTCTGAAATTAAATATTTATTTTTTACATTAAATAAAATTATTAAATAGGTTTTCAAAAAATCTAATGAAAAAAATAATAATATGCATAAAAAACCAAATATTCTTGTTAAAAGAAAGTTAAAGAATCCTTACCAATTCACTATTAAATTACAGGCAAAGGAGTACTAAAAATTTGTCCAAATTTTTAAGGGGTTATTCTGAAATTAAATACATATTTGTTTTTACATTAAAAATATTACATTGGTTTCCAAAAAATTTTATTAAAGAAATACTAAAATAAAGTATTAAAAACCTGTAATTTTGATGATAAAAATGTCATAAAAACGTAAATATTCTAGTTGAAAGAAAGCCAATTTTTAGCAAAACTTACTAATTCTCTATTTTTTAAATTTATTTGTATCCATGTGGAGTTGCTCTGAAATTAAACATTGCTTTTACAACAAAGAAAAACATTGAACTGGTTTCCAAAAAAAATTAATTAACAAATAATAATATACATAAAAAATATTCTTTTTAAAAGAAAGTCATATTAAAAAAATACTTACCAATTTATGAATAAACTATACGCTGAGATATAACAAAAATTTTCCAAATTCATCTGGAATTGAATATTATTTTTTTACATAGAATAATAAAAAATTCAATACACTTTCAACATATTTTCCTAAATATTCTTAATAACTTTTTTCTAAACTACCGATAAAATATTAATAACTTTCATTTAAAAGGTTTAATAAACAAACACCAATATATGTCTCAAAAATCCAAAATATTCCATGTCTTTATATTCCCTTGTTTCATACCAGCTAAAAAGATGCAACAGCCCACGCCAACGCCAACTATACAACTGAAGCATGCCAAACAAAACCAAGCAAAGCCAAAACATTCCTACAACAACAAAAACACATGTGCCTTTATTGAAAACAACACCTCATCCAGCCAAATAAACCATCCGCGAATAACAAACACACACACACACAAACCACTAAATGAACAAAAATAAAAACAACCCCACGCTCATGTATACACAACAAAACTCAAGTAACCCCTGCAAACATTTTCTCTCACTGAATTTACTCTGAGAATAATATTCGTAAAGGCACACCAGTTTATGAACGATGAAACGTTTAACTTAAAATTTGCAAAATTTTCATGAAATGTTATCTACCATTTTTGACGAAAATGTCTATAAATTTAATTACATGTGAACTAAAAATATTTCATTGGGTAATTTTTTACAAACAATTATTAACTATAGGAATTGTCAGTAAGAAATTGCTATCCACTTTCAAGTTAATTTTTCGTATAAAAATATTTTCTCATACAAAAAAATCTTATAGTAAATTGCACTTATTATTTAGAAAATACTTTACATTTCACAAGTAGTTTTATAGCATAACAAACGAATTTTTAACTACCAGTTAAGAAATTTTTTAAGGAAATTTCCATCGTATTTTGTAGGCCATGAACTAAACGATTGCTACTTAGAATTTGTAAAATTTCCTTTCGAGTAGTTAATTTTCGTTGAAGATACGAAAAATGAACTAAAATTCTGGAAAATTCTTGTAATAAATTATTGTAAAAATCTTCTTAAATTTACGAGACACTTTTTTTCTGTGTATAGACTTAAAATGTATGTCACCAATGGCCTGTGGCGGAACACAATGTTAGTAAACAAAAAAGAATATACGGCCGCAAGTTCGGCCAAGCCGAATCTTAAGTACCCTCCACCATGGATTGCGTAGAAACTTCTACGAAAGAATGTCATCCCCAATCGATTTACTTGGGTTGTGATATCTTAAAACTTCTTAACATCGTTTTCTAAATTGTGAGTTAGTCCATACGTGGTATAGATTAGACAAAAAATTTATGTATAGGTAGGTCTACAAATAATTACGAATCGATATGGACTTTTTGCACGATACGTAGAGAGCCAGAATTAAAATACGGGGGTCGCTTATGTGGGGGCTATATACAATTATGAACTTGATATGCACCAATTTTTGTGTGATTGGGGATCGATTTATCTGAGGGCTATATATAACTATAGACCGATATGGACCTAGTTAGGCATGGTTGTTAACGGCCATATACTAGCACAATGTACCAAATTTCAACCGAATCGGATGAAATTGGCTTCTCGTAGAGGCCCCGCAAGCTAAATCTGGGGATCGGTTTATATGGGAGCTATATATAATTATGGACTGATATGAACCAATTCCATATATTAGCACCACGTACCAAATTTGAACTGAATCAGATGAATTTTGGTCTTTCAAGAGGCTCCGGAGATCAAATCTGGTGATCGGTTTATATGGCGGCTATATATAATTATGGACCGATGTTGACCAATTTTTGCATGGTCATTAGAGACCATATACTTACATCATGTACCAAATTTCAGGCGGATCAGGTGAAATTTGCTTCTCTTAGCCCCGCAAGCCATATCGGGGGATCGGTTTATATGGGGGCTATATAAAATTATGGACCGATGTGGACCAATTTTTGCATGGTTGTTAGAGACCATTACTAACACCATGTACCAAATTTCAGCCGGATCGGATGAAATTTGCTTCTCCTAGAGGCTTCGCAAGCCAAATCTGGGGATCAGTTTATATGGGGGCTATATATAATTATGGACCGATATCGACCAATTTTTGCATGGTTGTTAGAGACCATTACTAACACCATGTACCAAATTTCAGCCGGATCGGATGAAATTTGCTTCTCTTAGAGGCTCCGCAAGCAAAATCGGGGGATCGGTTTATATGGGAGCTATATATAATTATGGACTGATATGAACCAATTCCTGCATGGTTGTTGGATACAATATACTAACATCACGTACCAAATTTCAACCGAATCGGATGAATTTTGCTCTTCCAAGGGGCTCCGGAGGTCAAATTTGGGGATGGGTTTATATGGGGCCTATATATAATTATGGACCGATTTCGATCAATTTTTGCATGGGTATTTGAGGCCATATATTAACACCACGTACCAAATTTGAACTGAATCAGATGAATTTTGGTCTTTCAAGAGGCTCCGGAGATCAAATCTGGTGATAAGTTTATATGGCGGCTATATATAATTATGGACCGATGTTGACCAATTTTTGCATGGTCATTAGAGACCATATACTTACATCATGTACCAAATTTCAGCCGGATCAGGTGAAATTTGCTTCTCTTAGAGGCCCGCAAGCCAAATCGGGGGATCGGTTTATATGGGGGCTATATATAATTATGGAACGATGTGGACCAATTTTTGCATGGTTGTTAGAGACCATATACTAACACCATGTACCAAATTTCAGCCGGATCGGATGAAATTTGCTTCTCTTAGAGGCTTCGCAAGCCAAATCTGGGGATCAGTTTATATGGGGGCTATATATAATTATGGACCGATATCGACCAATTTTTGCATGGTTGTTAGAGACCATATACTAACATCATGTACCAAATTTCAGCCGGATCGGATGAAATTTACTTCTCCTGGAGGATTCGCAAGCAAAATTTGGGGGTCCGTTTATATGGGGGCTATACGTAAAAGTGGACCGATATAGCCCATTTGCAATATCACCCGACCTACATCAATAACAACTACTTGTGCCAAGTTTAAAGTCGATGGACGGACGGACGGACATGCTCAGATCGACTCAGAATTTCACCACGACCCAGAATATATATACTTTATGGAGTCTTAGAGCAATATTTCGATGTGTTACAAACGGAATGACAAAGTTAATATACCTCCATCCTATGGTGGAGGGTATAAAAATATGGGAAACGCTTAAACCTGAAGCAATTTTTATGCAACTTTGCAAAAATGTATTTACGATGTATCAGTCGATAGATATGTATTAGAATTATAGGAAAATTGGAGTCAAGTTTTCGACATAGCAGTGGCTATTTTATATGGAAACGATTTTATATCGCAAGTTCGGCCAAGCCGAATCTTAAGTACCCTCCACCATGGATTGCGTAGAAACTTCTACGAAAGAATGTCATCCCCAATCGATTTACTTGGGTTGTGATATCTTAAAACTTCTTAACATCGTTTTCTAAATTGTGAGTTAGTCCATACGTGGTATAGATTAGACAAAAAATTTATGTATAGGTAGGTCTACAAATAATTACGAATCGATATGGACTTTTTGCACGATACGTAGAGAGCCAGAATTAAAATACGGGGGTCGCTTATGTGGGGGCTATATACAATTATGAACTTGATATGCACCAATTTTTGTGTGATTGGGGATCGATTTATCTGAGGGCTATATATAACTATAGACCGATATGGACCTAGTTAGGCATGGTTGTTAACGGCCATATACTAGCACAATGTACCAAATTTCAACCGAATCGGATGAAATTGGCTTCTCGTAGAGGCCCCGCAAGCTAAATCTGGGGATCGGTTTATATGGGAGCTATATATAATTATGGACTGATATGAACCAATTCCATATATTAGCACCACGTACCAAATTTGAACTGAATCAGATGAATTTTGGTCTTTCAAGAGGCTCCGGAGATCAAATCTGGTGATCGGTTTATATGGCGGCTATATATAATTATGGACCGATGTTGACCAATTTTTGCATGGTCATTAGAGACCATATACTTACATCATGTACCAAATTTCAGGCGGATCAGGTGAAATTTGCTTCTCTTAGCCCCGCAAGCCATATCGGGGGATCGGTTTATATGGGGGCTATATAAAATTATGGACCGATGTGGACCAATTTTTGCATGGTTGTTAGAGACCATTACTAACACCATGTACCAAATTTCAGCCGGATCGGATGAAATTTGCTTCTCCTAGAGGCTTCGCAAGCCAAATCTGGGGATCAGTTTATATGGGGGCTATATATAATTATGGACCGATATCGACCAATTTTTGCATGGTTGTTAGAGACCATTACTAACACCATGTACCAAATTTCAGCCGGATCGGATGAAATTTGCTTCTCTTAGAGGCTCCGCAAGCAAAATCGGGGGATCGGTTTATATGGGAGCTATATATAATTATGGACTGATATGAACCAATTCCTGCATGGTTGTTGGATACAATATACTAACATCACGTACCAAATTTCAACCGAATCGGATGAATTTTGCTCTTCCAAGGGGCTCCGGAGGTCAAATTTGGGGATGGGTTTATATGGGGCCTATATATAATTATGGACCGATTTCGATCAATTTTTGCATGGGTATTTGAGGCCATATATTAACACCACGTACCAAATTTGAACTGAATCAGATGAATTTTGGTCTTTCAAGAGGCTCCGGAGATCAAATCTGGTGATAAGTTTATATGGCGGCTATATATAATTATGGACCGATGTTGACCAATTTTTGCATGGTCATTAGAGACCATATACTTACATCATGTACCAAATTTCAGCCGGATCAGGTGAAATTTGCTTCTCTTAGAGGCCCGCAAGCCAAATCGGGGGATCGGTTTATATGGGGGCTATATATAATTATGGAACGATGTGGACCAATTTTTGCATGGTTGTTAGAGACCATATACTAACACCATGTACCAAATTTCAGCCGGATCGGATGAAATTTGCTTCTCTTAGAGGCTTCGCAAGCCAAATCTGGGGATCAGTTTATATGGGGGCTATATATAATTATGGACCGATATCGACCAATTTTTGCATGGTTGTTAGAGACCATATACTAACATCATGTGCCAAATTTCAGCCGGATCGGATGAAATTTACTTCTCCTGGAGGATTCGCAAGCAAAATTTGGGGGTCCGTTTATATGGGGGCTATACGTAAAAGTGGACCGATATAGCCCATTTGCAATATCACCCGACCTACATCAATAACAACTACTTGTGCCAAGTTTAAAGTCGATGGACGGACGGACGGACATGCTCAGATCGACTCAGAATTTCACCACGACCCAGAATATATATACTTTATGGAGTCTTAGAGCAATATTTCGATGTGTTACAAACGGAATGACAAAGTTAATATACCTCCATCCTATGGTGGAGGGTATAAAAATATGGGAAACGCTTAAACCTGAAGCAATTTTTATGCAACTTTGCAAAAATGTATTTACGATGTATCAGTCGATAGATATGTATTAGAATTATAGGAAAATTGGAGTCAAGTTTTCGACATAGCAGTGGCTATTTTATATGGAAACGATTTTATATCAGAAAAACATGTATATGGGAGCTATATATCTAGAACGTTACTTCTACTCCCTATGCAAAGTTTCAAGCAAATCAGAGGAAACTGTGGCTTCTGTGGTTATATGAGTGTAAATCGGGCGAAAAATATACGACACTATCGATTGCACTTCTTCTGCAAAATTTGAAGCAAATCAGCCTGAAATGCTGGCTTCTGCACTCAAAAAAAAGTGAACTCTCTATTTCACTAAAGCCATATTAACTTTATATTAGTTCATAGAATCATTATGTTTGGAAAAAGTTTATTTTAGTCAAATAATTTTTTGCGTATGTTAGTTAAATGAACTAAAAAACGGGAAAAAGTTATACACAAATAAAACATAAAGATTTCCTAATTTCGTATTTCTTACAAAATAGTTCATTATTTCTTTAAATTTGTAAATTTTACCAAAAATTTGTCCATCATGAACTTCGTATGTCACTAAAGATATTCTTGCAATTTTGAACTCCAAGATTTCTCTTAAAACTACAAAATTTTCTTTAACTACTGAAAAAATTTAGTTATGTCTAATAAATTTTCTTGAATTTGTCGAAAAATATTTACTTATTTTTGCCATATCGGGGTGATGCCAGCGCTTGTAATACCGTTTAGTTAAAATTTTCTAAAAAAGTTCCAAATTTTCTAAAATTAATCGAAAGTTATCTTTCCCGGTGGGTTCACTGTTTTTTCAGTGTGGGACCATATTAGTAGATATCGGACGAAAGATATATATGGGAGCCATATCCAAAACTGAACCGACAAAATCAATAAGGTTCTATTCTGACACAAAACACATACTTCTGGCAAATTTGAAGTTGATTGGACCAAAATCACTGACAGACGGATAGACGGACGGACATGGCCGACCGTCAGCAATATTGACAAAGACACCATATGTCTATCTCGTCTCCTTCTGGGTGTTGCAAATATATGCACACGCAGAGAAGGAATATGATCACCTCAAACATGTTTCAAGAGCAAAATGTTATTTATGTATGGTGACCATGTAACATGTTTGTCACTAAAATGTTATTTTATCAAATATAAACTGATTGCCGAAATCAGATACATGATTTCCGAGAAAATAACATGGTTGCGAAAACCATGTTACATGGTCACCACCCAAAAATAACATTTTGCTCTTAAAACATGTTTGAGGTGATCATATTCCTTCTCTGGGTGCACTAACTTATAATACCCTATTTCACAGTGTGGCGCAGGGTTTAATTAATAAAACCGAGTAGGCCAAATAATTTATACTTTCATATAAGAGCCCTTCAATTATTTATTAGTTTATATTTATATAAACTAGATAATTATCTCAAAAGTGGATACGGTCGCTTAAATTGTGTCTTTTTATACATGTTCAAAAGCTGTATGACTTTGTTCCGGAAAACCTAATTTCTGAATTGTGACCATAAGGCCTTACGAAAATAAACGCTATTTGGGCTATAATATTTATTGAAGTGTGAGAAGAAAAAACGCAAAAAAGTATCTGTATTAATATCAGCTATAGTCTTTATATAATTGTCCATTTATTGGAGACGTACGGTAGAAAAATTGTCTCAAAATTTCGTATTTTTTGTTTATTGTTAAAGAAGTTTGTAAAAGTGCCTTTTTTGTGATCGCCCATATGGATAATATTTATAGCTTATTTAGATTAAAGCCTCTACTTCAAAATGACATCGAGAAATAGATCGAAACTAAGCGGGCAAATAGAATTTGGGGTCGTTTTCGAATATCCTCCTAAGTGAACATCGGTAGTTAAAGGGTTAATGATAGCAAATTCAGGTTGCTATCGTTAAACTTTTACGCCTAGGACATTTTTGAAAGTAAGATTGACACTAAAACAAGTATATACAGCAGTAAGTTCGGCCGGGCCGAATCTTAAATACCCACCACCTTGAATCAAATATAATAGTTTACTTTGAAAACTCTTCGTCGTAGTGGGTTTCTTGATAATATATAGAATTTTAGGGGGTTTGATGACAAATTTTCTCCCAAGCAAATCAGTTCAACCAGATTCTACCTATGAAGACTAGATCAGATTCTGGATTTTTTTGTTTGAGTTTTAGAGAAATCGTAAACATATCGTGTATATGATGAAATAACGCCTTGATTTGAAATCCTAAATCTGTAGATTTTTTTCGCCATTATTTAAATGAATACGATAAGTAAAATCTGGAAATTTTATTTTCACTTTCAAGCAATTTTCATGATCAGTGCGCCTGTTTGTCTAAAATTTCATTCCTGAGGAAAATATTTTTTCTTTGTTAGTTAGAAGTTAAATCGGTCTATATCCATGCCTTACCAAACGAACCGGTAAAAATAAATGCGATACAGATTTTTGAGTGTCTAAAATTCCAGTATATTTAAAATTTTATATAAATCGGATAAAAACTACGGTTTCTAGAAGCCCATGGAGTTAAATTTGTAGATCGGTCTATGTGGAGGCTATACTAAAACATGGACCGATAGACACCATGTGCTACACACCTATTTGTGATCTTAAAATACCTCTAGATTTTCAATTTCAAGCAAATCGGCTATAAAATATAGTCTCTAGACGCCCAAGAAGTAAAATCGAGAGATCGGTCTATATGGGGGTTGTACCAAAAAATGGACCGATACACCTCAATTTCGGCACACATATTTGGGGTCCCAAAATACCTCTAGATTTTCAATTTCAGGCAAATCGGATAGTAAATACAGTTTTTAGAAGAAGCAAAATCAAGAGGTCAAGAAGCAAAATCGGGAGATCGGTCTATATGGGGGTATACCAAAACATGGACCTATACGGACCATTTACAACACACCTCTTTATGGTGCCCAAATACCTCTAGATTTCCAATTTCAGGCAAATCGGATAGTAAATACAGTTTTTAGAAGCCCAAGAAGCAAAATCGGGAGATCGGTCTATATGGGGGCTATACAACACACCTCTTTATGGTCCTAAAATACCTCTAGATTTTCAATTTCAGGCAAATCGGATAGTAAATACAGTTTCTAGAAGCCCAAGAAGCAAAATCGGGAGATCGGTCTATATGGGGGGCTATACCAAAACATGGACCGATGGGCACCATTTTCGGCACACCTTTTTATGGTACCTCAAGTACCTCTAGATTTTTAATTTCAGGCAAATTGGATAAAAACTATGGTTTTTATAAGCCTAAGACCCCAAATCGGGAAATCGGTTTATATGGGGTCTATATCAAAACTAGGACCGATATAGCCCATCTTCGAACTTGACCTGCCTGCAAACAAAAAACGAATCTGTGTCAAATTTCAGGACGATAGCGAAATTATTGAAGGCTGTAGAGTGATTACAACAGACAGACAGACGGTCATGCTTATATCGTCTTAGAATTTCTCCCTGATCAAGAATATAGTCGGAAATCGATATTTCGATGTGTTACACACGGAATGGCCCCATCACCATTCTATGGTGGTGGGTATAAAAATACCAAAGTGTCGATCGAAGGTCCGTCTAAATGGGCTAAAATACCTCATTAGTGCTGCATGTGATGGCTTTGCCAACAGTGTGAAGGCCATAATTTGTGCTGAAAGTAGTCAAAACTAAACTGATTCTAAGCACGAATATATGGGGCTATATCCAAAAAATAAGAATTTTTGCATATATAGTTAGTGCTACAAAAGATTACAATCTGCCAACATTGAGTAGGATCGGTCGATAAATAGGGGTTTATGGCGAAATTTGGGAAAAGTCGGGCGGGAGCTATATCTAAATCTGGACCGATTTGGATGATATTTTGCAGATTTGGTTGATACTACAGAGGGATCCGGAAGTGGTGCAAAATTGGCGCAGAAGCGAAGAATTTAACATGGGCTTATCATAGGACGGATGGCCACCATTTCAGCAGCCGATGCACTGAATTTGCATCACTTCAAAAATGTACTCCAACTTTCGGAGGACATTTTTGGAGTACTTTTAAAGTTGTGCCTTTAGAAGAACTTCCAAATTTTCTTGCTGGGTAGTCATGACTGGTGCCGTAATACATTGGTTTGGCCCTTTTAGTGCTTAGAGATTATGAATAAATATTGAATTGAATTTGATTGTTTATAAATTGCATAAAGTAGAATAGAAATTTCTTTAATTAAATCATAACTTCTGTTTTACAGCATCAAGAATCAAAGCTTTATTTCTCCACAACATATCTTTATTAAAAAAAACACGTTTTGGGCTCAGAATTAATAATTCCAAAAACTTGAAGTAAAGATCAAAACTTTTTTTAATGTAACAATACAGCCTTATTTACCTAACTCATCATCCCTACTCTATTTTATCATGTTCCAAATCATGTTTAAGAATTTAAGTTTGAAATTTAATTTCGAAAATATTTTTCACAACGAGAATCTTGTTAAAAGTTTTCAAAGAACAAACAAAGTTTCACAAATTCACGATAAACTTTCATAGACTTCACTACAAGGAAATGAACTAAAACAACATCACAAGTAGAAATCTCAAGTGGACTGCTATAAATTTAAAAATCTAAAGAGAAAAAAATATTCAGAAAATAAAAAACGCAGCTAAGTACTTGACGGATAACGGCACTTCAACATTTTCATGTTGTATTCTAATCCCCACTGCGATTGCTTGAAAGTCAAAGCAAAAATGACGATATAACCAATTGGTCTCCAAGCTTATCCAGTACAATTGTGGCCATTGAAAATAGTCCTAAAATGTGAGTTTTCTTTTACCCCCTGATGGCAAGTCGAAATATTGTGGTAGCATTTGTGGTACAAATGGCCCCTCTAGAATACAAATCACTGGCTTGGCTTAACTTTAAGTGTTTAACAGAACAATAAACCACCACTAATACATTCGCACAGAGAAAGCAAGCTTGCTAAAAACGATACCATAAGTTGTCTTAAAAGGATTTCCGTTCACTTGACTCAAAATACCAACGGTGCTAACAAAAATATTCAAATGGGAAAATAACTACAATAACAACAATAAACAATATAAAAACCATAATGAAAATACAAATGCTACCATATCTGAAGGCAACCGCATATTGGCTACAGGTCTAATAATTTTCTGTGGAATAAAATTTTGGTAAAATTTTCTGTAGAAAAAAATGTTCACAAAATTTTGTGTTGGTATAAAATTTTCTATAGAAATAAAATATTGTTAAAATTTTTTATAGAAAAAAAATTTTTCACAAAAATTTCTACACAATAAATCTCTATGTATATAGATCTCTATGTTTATCCGATGTAATAGCTACTGACATTCAAAAACGGATATTTCTGAATGATCACTTAACAGTAAGAGCTGGGAGACTTGCTTTTAATTGTCGTAAACTGAGAAGAGCTAAACTAATAAGCAAGTTTAAAATTTTAAATACGAACGTTGCAACTGTGAAAGTGACTCTCAATGACGGAAATGAGAAGATTTTAGCACATAGACAATTTTACACCTTCTTCAAGCTGGATGATGCCGAAGTAGATGGGGGATCTGTTCAATAAGACTGGTTAGTCATTATATTGATAATATTGAATATAGTATTATAACCTTTTTTATTTCCAATTATCTCTTTATGAAATTATTTACTTATTAGTTAATAATATTCTACTTACTTTAGAAGATACTGTAAAGCTTAACTTTATTAAGCTTTTTACAGTATATGAATAGTGCTCAATGCTCTTGTCATATATATATTGTTATTTGTTTGCTCTGAACTTGTTTTTGTTGTACCATAAGAACAATGCATTTTTGAAGTTAAAGCTAACTCAGTTATTATTATCTGGCATTAATAGATGGCAATCAAGAGCGAAACATTTTAAGCTATGTTGCTTGCATAGCATTAAATGTTTCATGGGCAAAGCTTTCTGTTGTATCTCATTTATTTTTAAGTAACTACAAATTAGTATATGTAGCAAATGTTCAACCGTAGCAAGGATTAATTTAACTGATCTCAAAGAAGCTTTCACAATGAATTTTTCTTTAATAGAAAACCTTGGATCCATCATAAATGATAATAGCAAATTGAGAGAATTTTCTTTAAACTCAAATAAATTGTTGAAGGTAGGACATATGAACGTCCAGAGTTTAAATCCGTCTTTTCGTTCCTCTAAATTTGATGAGTTTAAATCTTTGGTGAATGATTCATTACTGGACGTTATAGCAATATCGGAGACATGGTTAAAACCCCATATATCTGACTATTCCATGAATATACATGATTATTTTTTGATTAGAAATGATAGGTTGGACATGAGAGGAGGTGGTGTGGCGCTCTTTATTCGCAAGGGTATATCTGCTAGAGAGGTGTATAGGTATTCGAACCCATCTACATATGAGGCCCTTTTTGTTGAGATCTGCATAAGGGGAGATAAAGTGATCGTTGGAGTTGTATACGTACCACACGGCAATTTAGAGGGTATAGATATAGTGCTGGGAGATATTAGCGCAAGATATAAGGATATTGTTATTTTGGGGGATTATAATATGGACATGTTCAGCCCCTCTAAGGCTTGTCGTATACGAGATCTTTGTCACAGCTGTGGATTAAGTTATTTCCATAATCGTTTGCCTACCCATTTTGATATGCGGTATAATTCTACTTCATTGATCGACTTTGCAATCGTCAGTGATATTGATTTTGTGAAATCTTCTGGGCAATTTGTAACACCTTCTATATCACATCACTCGTTTATATATTTAAGCTTTGAGGTTTCTGTCAAAGTTACTGAGACATCGGCCTATGTAAAGGATTATACAAAGATCAATCTAGATGCTATATACGATTTTATGACTGAGGAGATTTTGGAAACTTTGAATAGAACGAACAACGTTGATGTGCAACTTGATATTTTTAACAGGCTGTTATTTAACATTCACGATAATGTTCCTGTCAGGAAAATAGAATATAGGGATAATACCTATTTTATGGACTTGCCAGACGTTAGAAATGCTTGTAGAGTACGCGATTTGTCATTTCAGGCGTTTGTTGAAAACCGCAGCTCAGAAACCTGGAGGACATACTGTAGGTACAGGAATAGAGTGAAATCTATTTTGAGGAAACATAAGAAAAGATATTGGACAGAGCGTTTTTGCAGTCGCGACAAGAGATACATATGGGATGCTATTAATAAAAGATTGTGCGGAAGGGCTAGACAAGCAACGGAGCAGTTTGACTCTAATTCTCTTAATCAGTACTTTGTTTCCCAGCAAACAATGATATTGGATAGAGTGCCGCATTTTGAATCATTCCCTGATACTGGATTTTCTTTTAGATGTGTGGATGCGATCGAGCTGAGAAACGCGTTTTGTTTTATAAAATCGAATTCGTATGGTGCAGATAGATTGCCGTTGAAATTCTTGAGGATTATCTACCCTTTCATTGAACCATTTCTTCTAACCATTGTGAATACTATTTTGACGACTTCCGTGTACCCTCAGAAGTGGAAATGTTCACGTGTTGTTCCGATAGGGAAGAAAAGAGTTGTGAACTCAGTTGAAGATTTTAGGCCAATCAGCATACAATGTACATTATCTAAGGTTGTCGAGATAATATTGAAAGGACAAATCGTGGAACACTTGGATTCAAATAGTTTATTAAGTGACAGGCATTTTGGGTTCACCCCTGGACGAAGTACAAAGTTATTACTCTTGTCAATGACGGAGAATGTAAGGAGAGCTTTGAATGAGAACAAACTCTGTACTATGGTCTCGTTGGATTTAAGCAAAGCCTTTGATACAGTTTGTCACACTAACTTGGTGGAGAAACTATCAAATACGTTCAATTTTGCTTCCACTTCTTGTAGGTTAATATATTCATATTTGATTAACCGTGAACAATTTGTTTGCGTTGGCGAAAGAGAGTCCTTGGTTGAGAAGTGCACGAGTGGGGTACCACAAGGATCCGTCCTTGGGCCCTTATTGTTCCTGATTTATGTAAACGATTTTGTTGAATTCATAGATACTTCGAACTGTTCAGTATATCTTTTTGCTGATGACATCAATTTGGTTTTCTCGTGTGACAGGCAATTCAGTGATTCTCATCAGGCCACTATGAATTATGTTTTATCTAGAGCTTCGAATTGGGCTAGGGCTAACTATCTTAAGTTCAACACGAATAAAACTAAAGCGATAAACTTTTGCTCGCGGAATGATCATTTTGAATTTGATATTCGCTTCGATGGGATTGCAGTTGAGATTGTTGACGCTTTAAAATGCTTGGGTGTTACAATTGATAAACAATTAAAATTCGAATATCATATTTCTGAGATATCTTCTAAAGTATGCTCCATATTACGCTGCTTATACAATTTAGATTGTTATCTTCCTGTTTCTGTTAAGATAAATCTAGGACATTCCCTTCTAATGACACATATTCTTTATTGTTTGGAGGTATATTCTGGCACTACCCTGCAAAACATAAAAAAGCTGCGTGTTATATTCAATCGAATATTGAGATATATTTTTGGGATCAAGCCACATGACCATGTGTCAGATCGTGCTAAAGAATTTCTTCACTGCGGGTTTGAAAGCTTTTTGGTTATAAAAGATTTGTTAATGTTGCATGATATAGTTACCGCTCAAAAGCCCTTCGAAATTGCACAGTCGTTTTGTTTCTCACGATCAACTCGGAATCCTATTATTATAATGCCAAGAATATCATCAGCTGTTTTTGAAAAGTCTTTTTCGGTACGGGTGTCTAGATATTGGAATAGTCTCCCACTTACGTTGCGAAATTTTTCTCATTCCAAACATAAATTAAAATATCTATATTTAGATCACTTTGAATAAACAATTTATGATGGATTCATGGCAAGTATATATTCCCAGTAACACAAATTTATATATATTTAATATAAATAATTATTAAATACCATTTATATATATAATCAGAACATAAATTTATATATATTTAAATGGAATTATTAAATATTATTTTATTATAATTTTCTATCTGCTCATTGCGTTGTAGTATTACTATATTAATCATATATGGCCCTACTGGGCTCGATTAAATAAATAAAAACAAATGAAATGAAAATAACAGATTTTATATAGAAATAAAATTTTGAGATAATTTTCTACAGAAATAAAATTATGACAAAATTTTCCATAGAAAAAAATGTTGATACAATTTTTTTTGTAAAAAATCTCTATAGAAATAAAATTTTGACAAAATTTTCTATAGAAATAAAATTTTGTCAAAATTTTCTATAGAAATAAAATTTTTATGATATTCTCTGTATAAATAAAATTTTAATAAAATTTTCTATAGAAATAAATATTTGACGGAATTCTCTATAGAAATAAAATTTTTATGATATTCTCTACAGAAATAAAATGTTGACAAAATTTTCTATAGAAATAGATATTGGCGATATTCTCTATAGAAATAAAATTTTGACAAATTTTTCTATAGAAATAAAATTTTCTCTATAGAAATAAAATTTTGAC
The DNA here is from genome assembly GCF_050003625.1 of Haematobia irritans. Lineage (NCBI taxonomy): Eukaryota > Metazoa > Arthropoda > Insecta > Diptera > Muscidae > Haematobia > Haematobia irritans. The sequence goes on from NC_134397.1 coordinate 135,224,160, forward strand.
GGAATTCTCTAAAGAAATAAAATTTTTATGATATTCTCTATAGAAATGAAATTTTTATGATATTCTCTATATAAATAAAATTTTAATAAAATTTTCTATAGAAGTAAAATTTTGACAAAATTTTCTATAGAAATAAAATTTTGACAAAATTTTCTATAGAAATAAAACTTTTGATACTATGTTTTTTTTTTGTAAAAATTTTGTATAAATTTTCTATAGAAATAAAATTTTGTTGTTGGTATTGTTGACCTTTTTATCTTAATTTTTGTGATTTTTTATCTCATAATCTCGGCCATAGGTCTATAAATTAAACTTGAAATTGTTGGTTTCTTGTTTTTTTATTTTCCGATATTTCGGTTGGCTTCGTCAGAACCGTTTTCAAGAATTTTCTCCGCTGTCTGTCAAAATATCGGAAAATAAAACAAGTATATACGGCCATAAGTTCGGCCAGGCCGAAGCTTATGTACCCTCCACCATGGATTGCTTAGAAACTTCTACTGAAGACTGTCATCCACAATCGAATTACTTGGGTTGCGGTAACACTTGCCGATGGCAAGGTATCTTAAAACTTCCTAACACCGTAATATATACCACATAGTCCATACGTGGTATATATTAAACTAAAAAGGCCGACTAAATACGTATATAATTAAGTTTAAAGTTTCTATAGAAATAAAATTTTGACAAAATAAAATGTTGACAACATTTTCTATAGAAGTAAAATTTGGAAAAATTTTCTATAGAAATAAATTTGGAAAAAATTTTCTATAGAAATAAAATTTTGACAAAATTTTCTATAGAATTAAAATTTTGACAAAATTTTCTATAGAAATAACATTTTGACAATGTTTTCTATAAAACTAAAATTTTGGTCGATTATTTTTGGCTCGAGTGGCAACCATGATTATGAACCGATATAGACCAATTTTTGTGTGATTGGGGATCGGCTATATATAACTATAGACCGATACGGACCAATTTTGGGATGGTTATTAGCGGCCTTATACTAACACCACGTTGCAAATTTCAACCGGATCGGATGAATTTTGCTCCTCCAAGAGGCTCCGGAGATCACATCTGGGGAACGGTTTATATGGGGGCTATACATAATTATGGACCGATATGGACCAATTCTTGCGTGTTTCTTAGAGACCATATTCCAACACCATGTTCCAAATTTCAACCGAATCGGATGAATTTTGTTCCTCCAAATCGGGGGATCGATTTATATGGGGGCTATATATAATTATGGACAGATATGGACCAATTTTTCCATGGTTGTTAGAGACCATATACTAACACCATGTACCAAATTTCAGCCGAATGGGAAATTTGGTTCTCTTAGAGGCTCCGCAAGCCAAATAGGTGGATCGGTTTATATGGGGGCTATATATAATTATAGACCGATGTGAACCAATTTTTGCATGGCTGTTAGAGGCCATATACTAACACCATGTAACAAATTTCAGCCGGATCGGATGAAATTTGCTTCTCTTAGAGCAATCGCAAGCCAAATTTGGGCGTCCGTTTATATGGGGTCTATACCATACCATCCGACCTACATCAATAACAACTACTTGTGCCAAGTTTCAAGTCGATAGTTTGTTTCGTTCGGAAGTTAGCGTGATTTCAACAGACGGACGGACGGACGGACATACTCAGATCGACTCAGAAATTCACCACGACCCAGAATATATATACTTTATGGGGTCTTAAATAGAGCAATATTTCGATGTGTTATAAACGGAATGACGAAGTTAATATAGCCCTATCCTATGGTGGAGGGTATAAAAACAAGAAACCAACAATTTCAAGTTTAATTTATAGACCTTTAGCCGAGATTATGAGATAAAAAATCATAGAAATAAATTTTTGACAAAATTTTCAATAGAAATAAAATGTTGACGAAATTTTCTATAGAAATAAAATGTTGATAAAATTTTCTATAGAAATGAAATTTTGAAAAAATTTTCTATAGAAACAAAATTTGGCGATATTCTCTATAGAAATAAAATTTTGACAAAATTTTCTATAGAAGTAAAACTTTGACAACATATTCTATAGAAATAAAATTTTCACAATATCTTCTATAGGAATAAAATTTTGTCCAACTTTTCTATAGAAATAAAATTTTGACAAAATTTTCTATATTAATAAAATTTTGACACAATTTACTATAGGAATAAAATTTTGGCAAAAGTTTCTATAGAAATAAAATTTTGACAAAATTTTCTATAGAAATAAAATTTTGACAAAAATTACTTTAGAAATAAAATGTTGACAAAATTTTCTATAGAAATGAAATTTTGACAAAAATTTTCTATAAAAATAAAATTTTGACGGAATTATCTATAGAAATAAAATTTGTATGATATTCTCTATAGAAATAAAATGTTGACAAAATTTTCTATAGAAATAAAATTTGGCGATATAGAAACAAAATTTTAGCACAATCTTCTATAGAAGTAAAACTGTGACAAAATTTTCTATAGAAATAAAATTTTGACAAAATTTTCTATAGTAATAAAATTTTAACAAAATTTTCTATAGAAATAAAATTTTGACAAAATTTTCTATAGAAATAAAATTTTGACAAAATTTTTTTAGAAATAAAATGTTGAAAAAATTTTCTATAGAAATGAAATTTTGACAAAAATTTTCAATAAAAATAAAAGTTTTACAAAATTTTCTATAGAAATAAAATTTTGACGAAATTTTCTATAGAAATAAAATTTTTACAAAATTTTCTATAGAAATAAAATTTTTACAAAATTTTCTATAGAAATAACATTTTGACGAAATTTTCTATAGATATAAAATCTTGACGGAATTCTCTATAGAAATAAAATTTTTATGATATTCTCTATAGAAATAAAATTTTGACAAAATGTTCTATAGAAATAACATTTTGACAAAATTTGCTATAGAAATGAAATTTTGACAAAATTTTCTATCAAAAAAAAGTTTGACAAAATTTTCTATAGAAATGAAATTTTGACAAAATTTTCTCTATAGAAATAAAATTTTGACAGAATTCTCTATAGAAATAAAATTTTGACAAAACTTTCTAAAGAAATTTTATTTTAGTAAAATTTTTTACAGAAATTATTTTTTTACAATTTCTATAGTAATTTTGGTTTTGGATCATGCATTTAAAAGTGCCATATTAATTTTTATTTTCAACCAGTTCAACCTTAAGACTTTCTTAAAGTTAATTTTATACAATATCTGATCTTTAATCTTGGCACAAATTCGACACATAACCATGACTCAACCAACTATGGCTTCAAATACCTTGAAAGTGGTAATGGCGGTGTTACCATTATTCGTGCTGTTTCCTCGTTCGTTTGCTTTTTGCCCCAAATTAAAATAAGCCAATTTATATTTGTTTTTTTTTTTTTGGCAAGGAGAAAATAGTTTTTAGCATTTTTCGTCCAAGAATTTCCATTGCTTATTGTTACAGCAGCAACCTTAGCCATATTAAGTGAAAGTAACAATAATAAAGGTCTATAAATTAATGGACGAGGTTAAAAATAATGAAAAAGAAATGTACAAAATATAGTTAACAAAATAAGCGAATTACCCATCTGGCCCTGTATAATTGTTTTGTTTGCCACAACGGAAGTTATAAAAATGCCCATAATTGGCTGGCGTACAAGAAATGCCACGACTACCATCAATCAGAGGGCTGAGAATTTCTTTGCACCGCATGCAATGCCATGATATTGTGGATGAAATTGTATTGAAGCCAAAAATTAATTTTACTTGAAAAAATATTTTTTTAGTATTTACGCAAAATAATAAAAATTTGCATTAACACGGTTTGAGCGAAAAGTGATCGAGAATGAAGAAAAATGCTGCAGAGCACAAAGTATATTATCATGTATGCGAAATTTATTAATATTTTCATAGCAATTTTTCTTTATTCAATATTAAATTATTACGCATTAAGGCTCATATAATCACCATTATGGATTTTATTGATCATCTAGATACTCCCCAAAAAATATACATCTGAACATATTAACGTCGTCTCCGTCTGGGTGTTGCAAACATATACACTAACATATAATACCCTGTTCCACAGTATGGCGCAGGGTATAAAGCCGCAAATATTGCCACCATAAAGACAAACTTTAATACATCCCACAAACGTAAGTTTATCTTCTGCGTAACTTCCAGTAGTAGTGGCTTTCTAGGGTTTATTGATCATTATTTTGCTATCGGGTGCGTATGAAGAATACTGCTCCGCAAAATTTCATACGCCACCCTGGTCATTCATTTTCCACTTGGTGAGAATTTTGAAATACATACTATTTTACAAACACACTCAAAAAAGGGGGCTCTTATCACGGTTGCCACTCGAGCCAAAAGTAATCTACCAAAATTTGAAGAAAATTTTACCAAAAAACAACCAAATTAAAAAAATCTTGTTTTGAAGAGTTTGATTAAATTTTGGTAGTTGTTGTGGAAAAATGTTTCTTCAAAAGAAGTGTTTTATTATTTTATTTAAGAAGTTTATTTATTATTTTTTTATCACTCCTAATAGCGAATATTCAACTTGAGTGAGACTTCGATAGTATGACCTAAAACGAAAATTGCAATTTTTAAAGTTATTTATAGAAAATGTTATCATAGTTTTATTTCTATGGATTTTTTTTTCAAAATTTTATTTCTATAGAAAAATTTGTCAAAATTTTATTCCCATAGAAAAATCTGTCAAAATTTTATTTCTATTGAAAATTTTGCCAAAAAAAATGTATAGAAATTTTGTCAAAATTTTATTTCTATAAAAAATTTTGTCAAAATTTTATTTCTATAGAAAAGTTTACCAAAATGTTATTGATATCGAGAAATTTGCCAAAATTTTCTTTCTATAGAAATTTTTATCAAAATTTTATTTCTATAGAAATTTTTATCGAAATTTTATTTCTATAGAAATTTTTATCAAAATTTTATTTCTATAGCAATTGTTGTCAAAAATTTATTGTTGTCAAAAAAAAAATTATAGAAAATTTTGTCAAAATTTTATTTCTATAGAAAAGTTTGCCAACATTTTATTGATATCGAGAAATTTGTCAAAATTTTATTTCTATAGAATTTTTATCAAAATTTTATTTCTATTGAAATTTTTATCAAAATTTTATTTCAATAGAAAGTTTTGTCAAAATTTCATTTCTATAGAAAATTTTGTCAATTGTGTTTTATTGATATCGAGAAATTTGTCAAAATTTTATTTCTATAGAAATTTTTATCAAAATTTTCTTTCTATTCAAATGTTTATCAAAATTTTATTTCTAAGAAAATTTTGTCAAAATTTCATTTCTATAGAAAATTTTGTCAAAATTTTATTGATATGGAGAATTTTTTCAAAATTTTATTTCTATAGAAAAGTTTGTCAAAATTTCTATAGAACATTTTTTCAAAACTTTATTTCTATTGAAAATTGAAGTACCTCTTAATTGGAGAGGAATATTTTACAAAATCTACCAAAACTTCAAGAATTCTACCAATCTACCAAACAGTAAAATTCTAAATTCTAATTCTACCAACTGTAGCAACAGTGGCTCTAATGCCAACCGAACTTTATTCTAGTTCATGAAGATTAGTTGATGTTAGTTACACCCATATGTTAATTATTTTTTTGCTAACTTTAATGACGCGAATTAAAAATAAGAAAAAAATTGTATACAAATATAGTGCATAATTTTACTCTATATGAAAATTGTTCATATTTTCCTAAAATGGGTAAAGTTTGCTCAAATTGAGTTCTCAATTTACTTAAAATGTGTCTGAGAAGAACTTCATAAAGCGCTAAGGACATTTTAAAAATTTTTAATTCCAATTTTTTTCTTCCCAAATATGATTGTTTTTTTTACACAATAGGAAACTAAAATATTCTTAATAAATTTTCTTTAATTTGACAAAAATTTTTAAATCATGTTGTAATTATCAAATTTTTTAGTTAACATTTTCTAATATAAACCTACATTTTCTTTCATGATGTGTTCACTATTTTCTCTGTAAACAAATTAATTTCTAAACTTGAATTTAAGAAAATCCATTTTAAATTTCACAGGATGATGGCTTCAAATGCCGGTTAGAAAAATAACATAGTTTAATAATTTTTCGCAAAGTTCATCACATAGTTGCTATGAATTCTAGCCATGTAATGACGTAATAATAATGTATTATAAACTCGCTTTAAAAAAAATCAGAAGTTTCATTTAATATGAAACATGATTCCTCCTGTCTTCAATGATATTCCTATGAAACAAAGTTTTAGTGCCTTTGGCGGAATGCATGTTTTCTGAATGAGGATGTTCATTTTTTTTCTAACTTCTCTTTTTAATGTACATAAGGTTTGTTTAGCGATTTGTACGACTAATCAGAATACATTATGCCATATCAAAATGTTTTACAACATTTCGAGTGGACTACAGCATATCCATTCAGTTTTAGACAAGAACAACAACAAAAAAACAGAACAACAAGAGAAAAAATAACGCTAAAAAGCGGATACACTCGACATATACGCGTCAAGTAGTGTTAATGTATAGAAAAAAATGTTGTTGCTGTAGGCAACAGGATTTGCAGATGCAAATGCAACAAATGATGGTAACCCTTGCCCATCCCACCTACTACCTCTTCTAAGCTTGTCATAACAAACAAACCCACAAAATAACAATGGCTTTGTTGTTAACAAATCCCCTGCCTCGGCTATCTGCCATTCTTTTCTATTGCCATCCATCGGATAGAGGCTCTCATTACAATGAAACACTAAACTAAAGGATGCTGCCGTTGGATGCCGGTTTGTTTTTGTTGTGCCTTTTCATGATTCTCTTCTTGCTGCTGCAGCAACATTTTCCTGTCAATACTTTGGTTTCCTCAAACAGAAAGCAACAAATGGGAACGAAGCAACACAAAACAGGAATAAATACTGACACAGCATCATAGCACACAATTTGCAAAAGAGGGGAAGAGAGGAAAAGAGCGAGAGAGACACACACATAGTCAGACACAAAAATTCCTTGTAATAAACGAACATCGAAACCGAACATACCACACTCACATATATTGCCGAGAGGCCCATGACAACAGCCAAACACCAACAACAACAACTAAACCAAGAAATATTGTAAAATCATCAGAACATTGTAGTTCGCAACAAATACACACGAACATGTGCGAATTCTCCTGAAGATAACAGAGAGTTCTTGTGAGTGCGTGTGTGTGTGTCCATGTTTGAGAGGTTCAACGGCCGCTCTACATGTTGCTCACTTTTACAAATCATTTTTGTTTCAGCCGCGCCATAACAATCATCATCACCAACACAAAAGACTGATGACGAGAGCACGAATAGTAAAATGCTGATTCATATTTCGGTGAGTGAAATCGATGCACAGTGGGTCAATATCAAAGACCATTAATAAAGAAGACGTGAATTGGGCTTTGATAGTGCTAGTAATAGAAAACGGAGATTAATATCATACTTGTTGGAAAAGCGCTCCGAACTTACTGGTTTGATGCAGACAATTTTTATTTAGCTATTTTCTCCAACATTTCATGCAAATTTCTATGTCGGTTGCACTAAATTATTAATAAAATGTTTCACAAAGTGTTTTTGTTCGTTTAAGAGTTAAAAAAATTGCTAAAATAAGCGAATTAAGTTTTGTTACGAATGCAAAATGAAAAGAGAAACCAAAAAAAAAGTTGCAACGTCTCATGGAACATGTATGATATTAATCTCTGTTTTTTCAAGAAAAAGAGGAAGAGCAAGCTTATCTCACGTCTTCTTTATTAATGGTCTTTGGTCAATATATTCGGGAGAAAAATAAATAATGGAAACTCGTAATCATGAAGTTCTATATTTTTATATAATCTGATTCTGATCTGAAAAATTGTGTCTGTGTGAAAATTTATTTACCATATATATTGGTCCTAGATTATGTATCACCATGATGTTTGCTTATGTAGTCTTCCCACAGTGTAATTGTTTGCTTTCCATTCAATATCTTTTTATACCATCCACCATAGGATGCGGGGTATATTAACTTTGCCATTCCGATTGTAACACATCGAAATATTGCTCTAAGACCCCATAAAGTATATATATTCTGGGTCGTGGTGAAATTCTGAGTCGATCTGAGCATTTCCGTCCGTCCGTCTGTTGAAATCACGCTAACTTCCGAACGAAACAAGCTATCGACTTGAAACTTGGCACAAGTAGTTGTTATTGATGTAGGTCGGATGGTATTGCAAATGGGCCATATCGGTCCACTTTTACGTATAGCCCCCACATAAACGGACCCCCAAATTTGGCTTGCGATTGCTCTAAGAGAAGCAAATTTCATCCGATCCGGCTGAAATTTGGTACATGATGTTAGTATATGGTCTCTAACAACCATGCAAAAATTGGTCCATATGGGTCCACTTTTACGTATAGCCCCCATATAAACGGACCCCCAAATTTGGCTTGCGATTGCTCTAAGAGAAGCAAATTTCGTCCGATCCGGCTGAAATTTGGTACATGGTGTTGGTATATGTTCTCTAATGACCATGGAAAAATTGGTCTACATCGGCCCATAATTATATATAGCCCCCATATAAACCGATCCCCAGATTTTTACCTCCGGAGCCTCTTGGAGGAGCAAAATTCATCCTATCGGGTTGAAATTTGGTAAGTGGTGTTAGTATATGGTCTTTAACAAACACGCACGAAATAGTCCATATCGGTCCATAATTACATATAGCCCCCATATAAACCGATCCCCCGATTTGGTTTGCGGAGCCTCTTGGAGGAGCTAAATTCATCCGATCCGGTTGAAATTTGGAACATGGTGTTAGAATGAGGTATCTAACAAACACCCAAGAATTGGTCCTTATCGGTCCATAATTATATATAGCCCCCCATATAAACCGTTCCCCAGATTTGATCTCCGGAGCCTCTTGGAGGAGCAAAATTCATCCGATCCGGTTGAAATTTGCAACGTGGTGTTAGTATAAGGCCGCTTATAACCATGCCATAATTGGTCCATATGGGTCTATAGGTATATATAGCCGATCCCCAATCACACAAAAATTGGTCCATATCGGTTCATAATCATGGTTGCCACTCGAGCCAAAAATAATATACCAAAATTTTATTTTTATAGAAAACATTGTCAAAATGTTATTTCTATAGAAAAATTTGTCAAAATTTTATTTCTATAGAAAATTTTGTCAAATTTTTTCCAAATTTTACTTCTATAGAAAATGTTGTCAAAATTTTATTTTGTCAAAATTTTATTTCTATAGAAACTTTAAACTTAATTATATACGTATTTAATTGGCCTTTTTAGTTTAATATATACCACGTATGGACTATGTGGTATATATTATGGTGTTAGGAAGTTTTAAGATACCTTGCCATCGGCAAGTGTTACCGCAACCCAAGTAATTCGATTGTGGATGACAGTCTTCAGTAGAAGTTTCTACGCAATCCATGGTGGAGGGAACATAAGCTTCGGCCTGGCCGAACTTACGTCCCTATATACTTGTTTTTATATGATCTGATTCTGATCTGAAAAATTGTGTCTGTGTGAAAATTTATTTACCATATATATTTGTCCTAGATTATGTATCACCATGATGTTTGGTTATGTAGTCTTCCCACAGTGTAATTGTTTGCTTTCCATTCAATATCTTTTTTATGTTAAACTAAATATGTATGCAAATTTTTTGTTATTATTTTTATTATTATTATTGTAGATCTGAGCTTTTTACAAGATGCTCTTATTGTTATTTTCTGATTCGGATTTGGGGCTGGTGTCATTAATGTTGGTGTTGTTGTCTTCAGGTAATTTTGCATTTGGATTCCTGCTCATAAAAGTTTTCGTGGACGTGCTGGGCTGGATAATTCGAGTCACACACTTTTACAAAATGAAATTCTTTCCATTAAAGTGTCTGCATTGCCGAAATTGGGGCACCCTTTGTCGGTTATTTTTTGGCGCATTCATAAAAGAACTTTATGTAGGACTATAAGGATACGTAGTTGTGTATTTATTTATATAATTGGACCAGTATTTATTATGAAAGGACGGTTGGTATGAAGAACACAGCTTTTCATTTTTAACAGAAAAAAATCAACTTAATCGAATAAAAAATTGTAGGATTTGTTTATAAAAGATTCAGGATACGTATCAGCGTTGCCAGAATTGTTTCACCAAAAACCGCTAGATTTGCCCAAAAGAATAGCTAAAAAAAGCTAAAAAATGATAAAAAAAAAATAGCTAGAAAAAAAGCAATTTTTTTTTTTTTTTTTGTATCAAAAGTCACATTTTTGATTGAAATTTAACAAACTTAAAGGCTTTATTTCACTTACAATGCATATTATTTTCATTTTAATTCCACTTCTGTGAGACTATAACAATATCTAAGGCATATTAGCTCTGTTTGCGTATTCGATACATTTTGATTACTATCACAAATTTTTTACTGGAAGTCCTTCGTTTTGTGGGAGCTACTTTCCCAACACCTCTAATTTATTTACTTGTTATTTTAAAATATTAAATGATCTAAGCATGCTTTGGATTTGGTAAAAAAATAATTTGTCATTTTTTTAAATAAAATTTTAGTTTGGTTTTGAAATTGTGAAAAATTCGAAATACATTACTTTTATTTAAATTGTAGAAAATACCTATAGTTTACATTTCCCAGTAAAAACATTTTCCTTTTCTTCATGAGCTATCAAAGTGCTTTAAAAACGTGCTAACGCCAACTTAAATCTCCAAATTCAGACTCGACTTTAAGTAGAAATTATTGTATATATACGTTTTTAAAATAAAGTGTTGAAAAACATCTTCTATTTTTGAACGCTATTTTGGTTTGTGGTTAAGATGCAAAAACTCCTCACATTTAAAGACTATTTCATTAATTCTTCCTTCTTTCATGAAAACATACCCATTTTTAAGTTAAATCACTTAATTATAAGGACAAAACGACTTTATCGTCTTTTGGACAAGGAAAATTATAACCAAAATTCGCGTTCGTATTTTAAGGAGACGACAATATTTTTTCAGTGCACAAAGCTATTCACATCTACTATTTTAATTTAGTAATATCGTAATAACTTTAGAATATTATAATAACATAAAAAGGATAAACGAGTCAAATGATAATATTCCAAATAATTTACTGACAGTTTATCTAACAAATTTGTATGGTAATAGTAGATTTAAAGTTTACGATAACTTTTATGTATATAATGAAAAAACTTTACAACAAGGTGTATTTGCTACAAAAATGCCCGCATAATGGCTGGACTCATTATTAATGTTTCAACTGAGCTTTGAAATATGTGGAAACCCTTATACTTGCAGCAAGCCTTAGATAAAAACGCCGATTTATCCATATTTCAATAAAAACATGTCGAAAATAAAAAAAGCCAAAAATAGCTAAAAGGGTCATGAAAAAAAGCCAGAAAAAAAGCTAAAAGCTAAATGCATTTTTTCCCGCTAAACGTCTTCAAAAAAAGCCAAATCTAGCGGGAAAAAAGCTAAATTGGCAACGCTGATACGTATATTAATTTCGGACTGCATACAACTTGGTCCCCTTATTATGTATGCTTAAAAACTTACACTGAAAGAAATATTATCTAGAGTACTAGGTGTCAGGAAGGTATTTCTAAACATATCAAAAATATTTCCACTTTTTATACCCTTCACCACTACTGTGGTACAGGGTATAATAAGTTTGTGCATTTGTATGTAACGCCAAGAAGGAGTAATCATAGACCAACCTTTTAGTATACGAATCGGCTTAGAATTAAATTCTGAGTCGATTTAGCGATGTCCATCTGTCCGTCTGTCTGTCTGTCTGTTGATGTATTTTTGTGTGCAAAGTACAGCTCGCAGTTTTAGTCCGATTGTCCTAAAATTTGGTATAGGGTCCTATTTCGGCTCAAAGACGATCCCTATTGATTTTGGAAAAATTGGGTTCAGATTTAGATATAGCTGCCATATATATTTTTTACCGATCTGGTCATAATTGGCGTGTATATCAGCCGATCTTCCTCAAATTCCGTACATCCGAATATTTTGTGAGTCTCGAAAAACTTGCAAAATATCAGCCAAATCGGTTCAGATTTGGATATATCTCCCATATATAGCTTTCGCCCGCTTTACACTCATATGACCACAGAGGCCAATTTTTAACTCCGATTTAGTTGAAATTTTGCGCAGGGAGTAGAATTAGCATTGTAGCTATGCGTGCCAAATTTGGTTGACATCGGTTCAGATTTAGATATAGCTCCCATATATATGTTTTTCTGATTTCGACAAAAATGGTCAAAATACCAACATTTTCCTTGTTAAATCGCCACTGCTTAGTCGAAAAGTTGTAAAAATGACACTAATTTTCCTAAACTTCTAATATATATATATATATATATATATATATATATATATATATATATATATATATATATATATATATATATATATATATATATATATCGAGCAATAAATCATAAATAAACTTTTGCGAAGTTTCCTTAAAATTGCTTCAGATTTAAATATTTCCCATATTTATACCCTTCACCACTACTGTGGTACCGAGTATAATAAGTTTGTGCATTTGTATGTAACGCCAAGAAATAATTGTCATAGACCCATTTTTAGTATACCGATCGGCTTAGAATTAAATTCTGAGTCGATTTAGCGATGTCCGTCTGTCTGTCTGTCTGTCTGTCCGTCCGTCCGTCTGTCTGTATATGTAATTTTGTGCACAAAGTACAGGTCGCAGTTTAAGTCCGATCGTCCTCAAATTTGACATAACGTCTTTTTTCGGGTAGAAGACAACCGCTATTGATTTTGGAAAAAATCGGTTCAGATTTAGATATAGCTGCCATATATAGTTATCACCGATTTGATCATAATTCACGTATCTATGAACCGACGTTCTTCAAATTTTGTACATCTGAATGTTTTGTCAGTCCCGTAAAAACTGCCAAATATCATCTAAATCGGTTCAGATTTATATATAGCTCCCATATATATCTTTCGTCCGATTTGGACTTATATGGCCCCAAAAGCGAGAGTTTTGCCCTGATTTGCTTCAAATTTTGCACAACGAGTTCGTTTAATGGTATCGCTAATTGTGCTAAATTTGGTTGAAATCGGTTCAGATTTAGATATAGCTTCCCTATATATCTTTCGTCCGATTTTGACTTATACGGCTTCAAAAGCCAGAGTTTTGCCCTGATTTGATTAAAATTTTGTACAAGGAGTATGTTTAATAGTATCGTTAATTGTGCCAAATTTAGTTGAAATCGGTTCAGATTTAGATATAGCTCCCATATATATCTTTCGACCGATTTGGACTTATATGGCCCCAAAAGCCAGAGTTTTGCCCAGATTTGCTTCAAATTTTGCACAACAAGTACGTTTAATAGTATAGTTAAGTATGCTTAATTTGGTTAAAATCGGTTCCGATTTAGATATAGCTCCAGTACTGCCGCTAGTGCAAAATTGAGTGAAGTAGATTTTGGAAAAAAGTGGAGTAGATTGAATAAAATTGAAGTAGAAGTAGCATACATTTTTGAAAACAAAACAATAGAATTCATTCTATTATACCCTCCACCATATAAACGGACCCCCAAATTTGGCTTGCGGGGAATCTACACTGTTAGAAAAATATGTCATATGTTCCGATATAATCAAAATGTGTTTCGGGCACAATTTTTAAACACAATATATTTAAGTGCAAACATGTAATGTTCCTAAACTAACACTAAATGTTAATATGATAATATGTTAGAATATATTATGTTTGGGGCATGAATTTTTTATAAAAATAATGTGTGTGAATGTAAACATATAAATTTACAAATTTCGAGTAAACATATATATGTTGTGATATTTTATTCAGAGAGCGACAGGGAGAGAGAGTATAGAGAAAGAAATAGAGATGGAAACCGGGAGAGTTGACGAAAGATATCAACATTACAAAGCGAAAGAATCAAAAGAGAAAAATTTCTGTGAAACCGTTTGTATGTTGTTTCGGAAAACTGTTTTTTGATAAGGCCAAAAATTTGATATGCTTAAGTCTAAATATTATTTAATTTGAATAAAGAGAATAGACATTCGGAACCAAGAGAATAGACATTTGAAAACCAACCAGCATATGTTTTCGCCTGAGAGCAGCATTTTATGTATGTGTGGACATGTGTTTTGTTTATCATTTTGGCATTATGGGCACAATTTTTTTCTTGGTTCGTTAAAAGAAATTAGGGGTCTTCATAAAACTAACGAAAGGGTACTATACTCTTTTTAGAGTTGGGACAGTAAAATGAAATAAGGAGGAAATAGTGAAAAATTACACAGTAAAATGTATAAAAACAAAGTTTAGTTCCTCTTTATTAATAAGTAGCCCACGAGGAGTTGACGGACACCTTCAAATATAAAAGCGGGCATTAAGTTCGAGTTTTGCAGCTAAAACAATTGAAAAAGTTTATTTTCTTTAAAATAAATTATTAAAGAAAAATAAGAGGCATTTTAGAGCGATGGTGTTCAATGCTAGTAAAAAACTGTTCACGCCTAAATAAATTTATGTTTATATTATAAAATTATTTATGTATGTTTATACTCGACTCCACGTTCTTCTTTTGTTAGTTTTTGAATTCTTTCCATATTTTAAAATTTTGTACCAAAAACAGTTTTTTGTTACAAAATTGTTATTTTTGCAATAAAAAATAATATTTTATCCAAAAATCAGTCAATTACGTTTATATCAAGCACATCTTTAATAACACACATTTCAAAGTTTCATTATAAAAATTTAATATAGTATAAATATAAATGTGTAAATTAAAAAAAAGTGTTCGGTCTGAGCAGGGATTGAACCCACGACCCTTTGCATGCAAGGCAGACATGCTAACCACTGCTCCACGTGGCAAACAAATGTATGTTTCTGTTAAATAATGTTATGTTTGCATGGGCTCGTGGGCGCTGCAAACTACGCTATATAAATGTAACTTATAACGATAATTATCTACTGGTGACTATAACAGCTACGTAGCCCAGTGGATAGTGTGTTGGCTTACAAACTGTATGGTCCTCGGTTTGATTCTCCGTGCAGGCGAAAGGTAAAATTTAAAAAAAATTATAAAAGTGAATAATTTCTTTAACATTATTTGTATTACAGAAAAAGGTGCCAAGAACTAAAATATTTCGTGGAAGTGAAAATTGCGAGTATGTTAGGGTATGAGCACAATCGTCTTTGCGAAAAATTCTTCCAAGCATATAATATTTTTGGGCTCAAAATGCTTCCAAACATATAATATGTTCACATAAAACAAACATATTAATGTTTCGGCAGTATCCAATAATATATGTGCTTCCTGCAAAATATGTTTGGAACATATGTTAAAGAAGCGATTTTTTTTGAGGGTGTAAGAGAAGCAAATTTCATCCGATCCAGCTGAAATTTGGTACATGGTTTCAGCATATGATTTCTAACAACCATGCAAAAATTGGTCCACATCGGTTAATAATTCAATGATTAAAACCGCTATGTTCATCGTAATTAAAGGAATAGGAAAAACAATTAGGTAATATGGGGAAAATTTTAAAATTTGAAGCAGAACAAAAAGTGAAGCAGATTTTTGGAAGAAGGAGTGACGAAGTAAATTTTGTGAAAATGAAGCAAAATACTTCGATTGAAGTAGTAGCGGCAGCACTGTATAGCTCCCATATATATCTTTCGTCCGATTTGGATTTATATGGCCTCAAAAGCCAGAGTTGCTCTGAGTTGCTTGAAATTTTGCACAAGGAGTACGTTTTATAATATCGTTAATTGTGCAAAATTTTGTTGAAGTCGGTTAAGATTTAGATATAGCTCCCATATATATCATTCGCCCGATTTGATCTAATATGCCCACAGAGGCAAAAGTGCTACTCTGATTTAAGTGAAATTTTGCAGAGGGAGTAGAATTGAACTTGAAACTTTGCACAGGCAGTAGAATTATGGTTCTGCATATGCGTGTTTATTTTGGTTGAAATCGGTTCAGATTTTGACATAGCTCCCATATATATCTTTCGCCCGTTTTTCCGTCATATGACCACAGAGGTCAAAGTTGTTATCCGATTTACGTGAAATTTTGCACAGGGAGTAGATTCAACATAGTAACTATGGATGTGAAATTTGATTGCAATCGGTTCAGATTTCGATATAGATTCCATATATATGTTTTTCCTATTTAGGGAAAACTGGCCGAAATACCTACATTTCCGCCCGATATGGACTAATATGGTCCTAAAAGCCAGAGTATTGGCCCAATTTGGTTGAAATTTTGCACAGGGAGTAGATTTAGCACTGTAGCTATGTGTGCCAAATTTGGTTGAAATCGATTCAGATTTAGATATAGCTCCCATATATATCGTTCGCCCGATTTACACTCATGTGACCACAGTGGCCAATCTTTTACTCCGATTTAATTGAAATTTTGCACAGAGAGCAAAATTAGCGTGCCAAATTTGGTTGAAATCAGTTCAGATTTAGATATATCTCCCATTTATAGCTTTTGCCCGATTTACACTCATATGACCACAGAGGCCAATTTTTAACTCCGATTTAGTTTAAATTTTGCACAAGGAGTAGAATTAGCATTGACTCTAATTTTCCTAAACTTCTAATACATACATATCGAGCGATAAATCATAAATAAACTTTTGCGAGGTTTCCTTAAAATTGCTTCAGATTTAAATGTTTCCCATATTTTTTACTACCATTGTGTTCTACCCCAGTGCATTAGCCGACTTAAATTTTGAGTCTATAGATTTTGTAGAAGTCTATCAAATTCTGTCCATATCGAGTGATATTTAAATGTATGTATTTGGGACAAACATTTATATAGCCCCAACACATTTGACGGATGTTATATGGTATCGAAAATTTAGATCTACAAAGTGGTGCAGGGTATAATATAGTCGGCCCCGCCCGACTTTAGACTTTCCTTACTTGTTTTTTACTAACATTGTGTTCCTCAGCGCATTAGCCGACTTAAATGTAAAATCTATAAGTATTGCAGAACTCTGTACAGATCTGCTCAGATATACAGAATATATATGTATGGATTCATATAGCATCCAACACATTGGACGGAGTTGATATGGTATCGAAAATGTGGACTTACAAAGTTGTGAAGGGTATAATATAGTCGGCCCCGCCCGACTTTAGACTTTCCTTACTTGTTTTTTACTAACATTGTGTTCCACCCTAGTGCATTAGCCGACCAAAATATATCCAATTAAAAAGTTGATTGAAGTTGGCAAGTTGTTCAATTAACACATTAATCAAGATAGAAACATTAAGTCGATGATTAAAATTTTTTTTTTTAATTAATAAAATAATACTGAATACAATTAACTTTTTAATCAAACTCGGAAGACTAAGTAAATTAAAAAAAAGTGATGGATTTTTTTTTAATTTTTAACTAAAAATGTATTTCTAACAATCAATTTTTTAATCAAACTAAAGACACTAACCTCCATTTTCCTGAAACTCCGTTAGTGCTATGTTAGCTAACGAACTTTTAAACCGTGATATGTACATATCTGTCATCTTGCGTATATATTCCATATGCCGGTTAGAAACGTAACTGCTCAAAATTTTTCAGTTAAAGATAACCGGAGAAAAGATTTTTCCATTTTTCTTTTTGTTAACTGGCAGTTAAATCCTAACGAAGCTACATGAAAATAGCCGTAAGTCAGTTAAGAAAGTAATTACAAATAGTTACGTTTTTAATGGAAAAATAATTTAATTTTGCATTCAACATCAATTAAATTTTTAATTGAATCAATTAAAAAATTAATTGAAATTTGCTAATGAAATCAATTAATATTTTAATAAAGTATTTTTTAATGTCCAATTAAAACTGTGATTGATACTATAATTTTCGTGATTGAAGACATTGTAATTAAAAAATTAATTGGATCAATTAATTTCGTGATTGAATCAGAAAAAAGAAACATGTTTGTGTGTAATCAACGTATGGTTATAAGTTGAAATCAAAACAACAAAAATGATTTAAATTATTCAAAAACATAGGCTATACGAGTAAGTAGTGATGGCATTTTTCAAACCTTTTACTACAACCCATTGTACATTGGAAAATATTTTTTATTTTTTTTTTAAACAAAAAGAGGTAGGAAACTTTTTTCATAAAAAGAAACTGCTTCATAAAAAGAACGAAACTGTTTCATAAAAAGTATTAATTTTTTCATAAAGAGAACGAATGTTTTACATACAATTATTAAGACCAAATTTTGATAAAAGAACGTTATATTTCGTTCTGTTAATGAAAATTTTCTTTGGTTGTAAAACAATGACAAATTTCCTACTTTTAAAGAAATTTTTCGTCCCTTTTACGACGAAAACTCTTTAGTTGTATAAGTTCTCTTACATGACATGTGATTTCAATAGGATGGTGCCACATAGCACCCGTACCAATGGAGTTATGGAAAGGCGAGTTCGCTGAACATTTTATGCCACGTTCGGGGCCGGTCAATTGGCCGCGTAGATCGTACGCCTTTAGAGTATTTTTTGTGGGGGCTATGTTAAAGTTGATGTCTATATAGGCAAGCCCGCTTCAATTGACGCATTGGAAGCACGGTTGCCATTCGCGACAAGCATAATCTACCAAAGTTTGAAGAAACATTTACCAAAAATCTACCAAATTAAAAATAATCGTATTTTGAATTAAAAAAAATTGTCAAAATTTCATTGTTATAGAAAATATATTGTTATAGAAAATTTTGCCAAAAATTTATTTCTATAGAAATTTTTTGCACAATTTCATTTCTATAGAAAATGTTTGCCACAAATTTATTTATATAGAAAATGTTTGCAAAATTTGATTTTTTTAGAAAATATTTACAAAAATTTTTTTTTATATAAAATTTTTGCAAAATTTTATTTTGATATAACATTTTTGCAAAATTTTAGTTTTATAGAAAATTTTTGCAATATTTTATTTTTATAGAAAATTTTACGAAATTGTATATCTATAAAAAATATTTGTCAAATTTTAATTTCTATAAAAAATTTAAGTTCTATACAAAATGTTTACAAATTTGTAATTTCTATTTAAAATATTTGTCAAAAATTTATTTCTGTAGAAATTTTTGGGAAGTTTTATTTTTATAGAAAATGTTTGCAAAATTTTAGTTCTGCAGACAATTTTTGCAAAATTTGGTTATATTGAAAATTTTTACAAATTTGTTATTTCTATTTAAAAATGTTTATCAAAATTTTATTTCTATATACATTTTCGCAAAGTTTTACTTTAACAGGAAATTTTTGGAAAATTTTATTTTTATTGCAAATTTATGTAAACTTTTATTTTCACAGAAATTTTTGCAAAATTTTATTTTTACAATTATAAATTATAAATATAATTATAAATAAAATTTTTATTTCATTCGTTTTGTTTTGTTATTGTTGGTTTGAACTTCAATCATATTTGTTGTTTTGATCTCAGC
Organism: Haematobia irritans; assembly: GCF_050003625.1. Taxonomy (NCBI): domain Eukaryota; kingdom Metazoa; phylum Arthropoda; class Insecta; order Diptera; family Muscidae; genus Haematobia; species Haematobia irritans. The sequence goes on from NC_134397.1 coordinate 135,243,680, forward strand.
TTAAAAACGAATGCGTTGACTAAACTACAGGAGTAGCTTAACCAACAGAAGAAAAGAATATTTGTCAAATTTATTTGGGCAAAGCACTATAGACTGCAATTACCACATTCCTCATCAGCATCCTCGAAATAAACCCAGCCAACTGCACTCAAATCGCTGGCAAAGGAAAAGAGAAATGTTTGTACAGATTTATTTCGGTAAAAGCCGACTATCATAGACCTTTTTTCGGAAGGTTCTAGTGTGGTCCACTTTGGGTTTGGTGAACTACCAGAATTTGTTCTCATAATTGGTTGATAGTTTTGCTACAAGTAGAGGATGCTGATGAGTCTATAGGCCTTTGCCCAAATAAATTTGACAAACATTCTTTTCCTCTGTTGGTTAAGCTACGCTTGTAGTTTAGTCAACGCAATGGTTTTTAAGCTGAGATCAAAACAACAAATAAAATTTTTATTTCTATAGAAAATTTGTGCAAAATGTTATTTTCACAGTAAATTTTTGCAAAATTTTATTTTTATAGAAAATTTTTGCAAAATTTTATTTTTACAATTATAAATATAAATTATAAATAAAATTTTATTTCTATAAAAAATTTTTGCAACATTTTATTTCTATAGAAAATGTTACCAAATTGTATTTCTATAGAAAATTTGGTGAAATTTTTATTTCTACCAAAAATTGAAAATCTACCAAAAAATCAAGGATTCTACAATCACCCAAACAGTAAAAAATCGACCATGTTTGGTAGAATTCTACCAACCGTGGCAAACGTGATTGGAAGACAACATTGAAGCATTTATTCTTCGTGAGCGTGGTTTTTGTCGTCGTAGTGATTTTGTAGAAAATACACGAACAGATTTTATTTTTCACTAACGCTCATGCACGACAAATTTGTTTTAGTCCCACTCACACATATTCAAGTATAACATATGGCGTTGAAGTTTGTTCACGACTCACGTGATTCAGGCTTGAGTCCCGCGAAATACTTTCTCTCATTAAATCCCATGCCTATGCATGGCTCAAGTTAAACATCCCATTGAAAATGTAGTAGCATAACTGGCAGACATATGCTAACCCAGTAATATGAGATTTTAATAACGAAATGACTGTCATTAAAAAATGAATGGAAAATCATGAAAGTCTTTGGCACAAAGTGTAATTAGATGAAGTTGATGGAACTGACTTCGCAGAGAGTCATCCAGGTGTCATGGCATGGCTAACACACTAAACTGCCGGTATGTGTGTGTGGGGAAAACCCACATAAGATGTATGACAAGTGGAGTAGTCGAGTAGTCACATTCACTTGCAAAAGGAACTTCTTAATTTACACAAAAAGGAAGAAGGAAAAAAACATCATCTTTTGTACATATCTCAACACCCACACATCCTTCGCCATATACATGTACATAATAACTGGCCAAACTAACGCCTATGGCAACAGTCACCAGAGAAAAAGGCAACAATTTATGTCCTGTACATTAAACATAAAGCAAATACAAATGCAGCATTCATGTATTTCTGTGAGATTAAAGTCCTGGATTTTTTTTTAAGTTAAAAGGATTTTTTTTACATATTTTGAGTGTAATAGAAGATGGTGTGTTTTTTTTTTGCTGTTTTGCGTTTGTTGTTGTTGTTTTTTTTTTCCTTTTTACCTCTAAGTGCATGTATCTGAATCTGGGTCTTTCTTTCTTCAAGGATCAGTTGAAGTATATGGAAGATCTTTCTTTTTCTTCGTTGTTTATTATTTGGACTAAATTTTTAAGAAATTGTCGCCAAGAGGTTAGTTTTCACTCAAATGGAGTGCAGCATTTATGGTTTTGTTTTTATTGTTCAGCAGTCGTTTGTTCGCATGACAGCTACGTTTATTTTAGAGATTTGGGCCATTACAATGACAGAAAATGTAATTGCATTGTGACAATAGTTATACTGTGGTTTGTAAACGGAAATTGTGATGAAAACATCAACCAAACTGGAGCATAGTGAAATATCGATTGCCACAGTTGGCAGAATTCTTGATGTTTTTGGTAGATCAAATCTCTCTAGAAATAAAATTTTGGAAAAAGTTTCTATAAAATAAAATTTGAGAAAATTTTCTATAGAAATACAATTTTGAGAAAATTTTCTATAGAAATAAAATTTTACGAAAATTTTCTATAACAATAAGATTTTGAGAAAATTTTCTATAGAAATAAAATGTTGAGAAAATTTTCTACAGAAATAAAATTTTGGCAAAATTTTCTATAGAAATAAAATGTTGAGAAAATTTGAGAAATTTTCTATGGAAATACAATTTTGAGAAAATTTTCTATAGAAATAAAATTTTACGAAAATTTTCTATAAAAATAAGATTTTGAGAAAAATTTGTATAGAAATAAAGTTTTGAGAAAATCTTCTACAGAAATAAAATTTTGGCAAAATTTTCTATAGAAATAAAAGTTTGAGAAAATTTTCTATAGAAATAAAATGTTGAGAAAATTTTCTACAGAAATAAAATTTTGGAAAAATTTTCTATAGAAATAAAATTTTGAGATAATTTCAAATAGAAATATTTGTTTTGTTTTTAGATTTCTGGTAAGATTTTCTTCAAATTTGGTAAATCTTTTTGCCACGAGTGGTAACTGTGGTTACCACACATTGTTAAAGATCAAACCTTGCCGGCTTGATTCTAGACCCTAAATCGTAGAGCCAGTTTATAAGGGGGCTATATCAAAAACTGCACCGATACACAATATATTCGGCACACCTATTTATGGTCCCAATAAAAACCTCCAATTTCAGGCAAATTGAATAAAAACTATGGTTTCTAGAATCCCAAAAAATTAAATTATTTCTTGCGCACCTATTTATTTATAGTCCCAAACACCTCCAGATTTTAAATTTTAAGCAAATTGGACAAAAACAAAATCGGTCTACGGTTTCTACAAACCCAAGAAGTAACGTCAAGAGGTCGGTCTATATGGGGGATATATCATACCATGGACCTATATTCACCAATTTCGGCACTGAAATACCACTAGAATTCCAATTTCAGGCATATTGGAAAATTGGATTTCAAAATTGCAAGAATGTCTTTAGTGCCATACGAAGTTCAAAATGGGCGCGTTTGTAGTTGAAATTTAGAAATTTAAGGAAATAATGAACCATTTTGTAAGAAGTACGAATTTAGTAAATCTTTATGATTCATTTGTATTTTTTAGATCATTTCACTAACGTACGCAAAAAAATGATTAGAGTAAAGGAAACTTTCTCCAAACACAATAATTCCATGAACTAAAATAGAGTCAAATTCGCTTTAGTGAAATAGAAGGTTCACTTTCTTTTGAGCGCACCCCATCAAGAAAATTCGTCACTTTTTCCGAAAAAAATCGTCATAATCGTCACTTCTAATTTAAAAATCGCCAAAAAAAATCAGCAATGTAAATAATATTCAAACCAACTAATTTTTTAGTTAAAATCAAAAGCATTTATTGCATATAAATAACAGAAAATTAACATATACAACTATGGATTTCAACAGCAAAAGCATAATGAATTCAGTTTTGTACAAAAATAACAACAACAACAAAAATTTATGCAATGCTATTCTATGCAGTTCAAAAAATAATATAAAAATCAATTTTTTAATGTATAGTTACTAATTCAGTAAGATTTTTATCTAAAAATAATAATAAAGATTTTTAATATTTACGTATGTGTTGCCCGATTATCCAAAATTTGGCCATAAAATACTTATGGTCTCTCCAATGAAGAGGTACACTTTCCTATAGAAATAAAAATTTTAACAAAATCTTCTAAAGTAATGAAATTTTGACAAAATCTTCTACAGAGATAAAATGTTGACGAAATTTTCTTAGAAATAAAATTTTGAAAAATGTTCATAGAACAGAACCATCCATCGTGGTGCAATGGTTAGCATGCTCGCCTTGCATACACAAGGTCGTGGGTTCGATTCCTGCTTCCACCAACACCAAAAAAATTTTTCAGCGGTGGATTATCCCACCTCAGTAATGCTGGTGACATTTCTGAGGGTTTCAAAGCTTCTCTAAGTGGTTTCACTGCAATGTGGAACGCCGTTCGGACTCGGCTATAAAAAGGAGGTCCCTTGTCATTGAGCTTAACATGGAATCGGGCGGCACTCAGTGATAAGAGAGAAGTTCACCAATGTGGTATCACAATGGACTGAATAGTCTTAGTGAGCCTGATACATCGGGCTGCCACCTAACCTAACCTAACTATAGACAACAAATTGTCATAGAAATAAATTTTTAAAATAAATTTTTATAAAGTATTGAGAAAGTTTTCTATAGAAATAAAATTTTTGATAAAATTTTCCATAGAAATATAATTTTTTCAAAATTTTGTATAGGAGTGAAATTTTTACAAAATTTTCTATAGGAGTGAAATTTTTACAAAATTTTCTATATAACTAACATTTTGAAAAAATTTTCTATTGAAATAAAATTTTGACAAAATTTTCTATTGAAATAAAATTTTGACGATATTTTCTTAGAAATATAATTTTGCAAGAATTTACTATAGACAACAAATTGCCATTTTTGGAATAGAAATAAATTTTTCAAGTATGTTCTATAGAAATAGATATGTGCAAAAATTTTCTACAGATATAAAGTAAAAATTTTCTATAGAAATAAAATTTTGATAAAATTTTCTATAGAAATAAAATGTTGACAAAAATTTTCTATAGAGCTAAAGTTTTGACAAAATTTTCTATAGAGATAACATTTTGACAAAATTTTCTGTAGAGAAAAAAAATTGACAAAATTTTCTATAGATATAAAATTTTAACAAAATTTTCTATAGAGATAAAATTTTAACAAAATTTTCTATAGAGATAAAATTTTGACAACATTTTCTATAGAGATAAAATTTTCTATAGAAATGAAATTTTGATAAAATTTTCTATAGAAATTAAATTTTGACAACTTTTTCTGTAGAATAAAACAAAATTTTGTATATACTAACCACAAAAAAAAATTTGATCAACAACAATATTTTTTTTAAATTGGTAGATTTTTTGGTACAATTTTCTTCAAATTTTGGTGGAGTATTTTTGGCCCGAGTGATACTAATACTGTAGGTGTAAAATGATGTACAACTCCTACATGTATGAAATCTGTAGCAAAAACTCGCAATTTGTATACCCTCCGCCATAGGATGGGGGTTATATTAACTTTGTTATTCCGTTTGTAGCACATCGAAATATTGTACTAAGACCCCATAAAATATATATAAAGTATATATATTCTTGGTGAAATTCTGAGTCGATTTAGCTATGATCGTCCGTCCGTCTGTCTATGGAAATCACGCAAACTTCCGAACGAAACTTGAAACTTGGCACAAGTAGTTGTTATTGATGTAGGTCAGAAGGTATGGCAAATGGGCCATATCGGACCACTTTTACGTATAGCCCCCATATAAACCGACCCCCAGATTTGGATTGCGGTGCCGCATGGAGGAGCAAAATTCATCCTATCCGGTTGAAATTTGGTACATGGTGTTAGTACACGGTCTCTAACAACCATGCAAAAATTGGTCCACATCGGTCCATAATTATATATAGCCCCCTATTAACCGATCCCGAGATTTGGCTTGCGGAGCCTCTAAGAGAAGCAAATTTCATCCGATACGGTTGAAATTCTCTAATATTCATGCTAAAATTGGTCCATATCGGTCCATTATTATATATAGCCCCCATATAAGCCGATCCCCAGATTTGACCTCCGGATCCTCGTGGATGAGCACATTTGGCCCGATCGGGTAAAATGTTGTATGTTATATTAGTATATGGTCTCTAACAACCATGCAAAAATTGGTCCATATCGGTAAATAATTATATATAGCCCCCAAATAAATCGATCCCCAGATTTTACTTCTTCCTGGATAAGCAAATTTCATTTGATCTTTGTAAAATGTGCTACTAATCACAACAAATTGGACCATAGTTGTATATAGCCCCCATATAAACCGACCCCCATCTTTCAATTCTGCCTCTTTTTTAGCGCGCAAAAATGCATACCGGTCAAGAACTGAGTTAAATCTACATTCAGTTCTTGAACGGTAATCTTAATCTGCCTTTTTTGCCTAAAATATACCCCGTATGGAGTCACCGTGGTGCAATGGTTAGCATGCCCGCCTTGCATACACAAGGACGTGGGTTCGATTCCTGCTTCGACCGAACACCACAAAGTTTTTTCAGCGGTGGTTTATCCACCTCAGTAATGCTGGTGAGGATTTCTGAGGAACGCCGTTCGGACTCGGCTATAAAATCGGAAAAATCGGCATTTTCGATTGTTTGAGTAAAAAATCGTCAAAATGTCGATAAATCGGCAAAATTGGCAGCCCTGATAGTGGGTATAAAAAAGCTGTAAGTCAAACGATTTAGAAATGATATCAACTTGAAGTTGGTTGCAGTACATATCAGCTACCCTTTATATATTAACAAATTACCTGTAAATATGTATTGAGGTACTTACATTTATTTGTTGTTTTTTTTTCGGGGATTTATTAACTAAAATTCCTTCACGCACTGTTGGCCTGCTGCTGAATCGTTGATTGTTACTATGTCCACCTTTTGCTGGTCTGCTCTTTATTTGGTCTGCGTTTGAAGTCCGCTGTTGTAGTTGTTGTCGTCCTCTCGAAAGCTCAAGTTATACATATAAATTTGAAGAGCAGCAATATGAAAACAAACTGATGTTTTTTCTTTTACCACTTTGCTACTTTATGCAACGCACAATCATACGTACTATGTGTGTACGAATATGTAGTGGTATATTTAAATGTTTATGCGAGTATACATGTATGTATGTATAGGTGTATGTATTTATAAAACACTGTCGATACAATACAAATTGGCGCGAGTCCTTGAAACCAACATCACACCAGCATATTAACAGTTAAAACATACACACTAGCACTAGGGAAGTTCGAGGAGAATGGCTTGGATGAAGGTGAGGACTAAGGTAATGACGATGATGGCTACAATGATGATGTCGGTAGTAGTGGTGGTAATGTTGTTGTTTGAGCGTTTGTTGTTGCTTTTTTTTTTGTTGTTGATACGTGGGCGATGTAAGATTACAGCTTAAAGGTTTACTTAGTTGTAAACTAATTTTTAATTTAAGCCTTGACTTTTATTAATTTAGTATAGGGCAGGGGTGGCGGCAAAGGTGGGTTTTTTTAGTTTATTATTTCCTTGTTTTAGGTTTTATTATATCAGCTCTTCACATATATTTGCAAGGATTCAGTAAAAAACACACATACATACTACTACAGGCAAAGATAAAAATATTTCAATTATACACTGTAAAAATTATGACCAGGAAAATATTTTTTTGTTTTCTTCAGTAACGATATTTGCAACAAACTACACGCTAAAAAGTGGAAACACAATGAAAAAAAAAATAAACTGTTTTATAGGAAGAATAAACTAAGGCTATGGTCACACTACACTGAAAAAACAGTGAACCCCCCAGGAAGACAACTTTTGATTAATTTTAGAAAATTTTTAATATTTTTAGAAATTTTTAACTAAACAGTATTACAAGCGCTAGCATCGCGCCGATATCACAAAAATAAGTAAATATTTTTAGACAAATTCAAGAAAATTTATTAGACATAAATAATTTTTTTTCACTTTTTAAAGAAAATTTTGTAGTTTGAAGGAAAAAATTGGAGTTCAAAATTGCAAGAATGTCTTTAGTGACATACGAAGTTCATGATGGACGCTTTTGTAGTAAAATTTACAAATTTGAAGAAATAATGAACTATTTTATGACAAATACGAATTTAGTAAATCTCTATCCTTAACTTGTGTATAATTTTTTCCCGTCTTTTAGTTAATTTAACTAACGTAACGCAAAAAATTATTAGAGCAAATGAAACTTTCACCGAATATAATAAGTTCATGAACTAAAATATAGATAAATTGGCTTTAGTGAAATAGTGAGTTCACTTTTTTTTGAGTGTAGGCAAATATTTGACCAAAATGAGGGTCAAACATTTTTCCAGAACCATTTTCCATATATGTGGATACACGCAAAGAAAAAAAACGTTTGGAAAACGTGTACCGAAAACGTTTTCCTTTTGTTAGAGTTTTTTGAATTGCTTCGAAAATTTTAACACCAAAAAAATTTGTTTGTTACTAAATTTTTATTTTTTCAATAAAAAAAAGTTATTTTTGAAACAACAACACAGTCCATTTCGTTTATATCAAACACTGTTCTTTTCCGACTTTAGGTCTTTAATAAGACACAGTTTACAGTTCAAAATTTAATAAGCCTTGAGCCTTGACTTTTATTAATTTAGTATAGGGCAGGGGTGGCGGCAAAGGTGGGTTTTTTTAGTTTATTATTTCCTTGTTTTAGGTTTTATTATATCAGCTCTTCACATATATTTGCAAGGATTCAGTAAAAAACACACATGCATACTACTACAGGCAAAGATAAAAATATTTCAATTATACACTGTAAAAATTATGACCAGGAAAATATTTTTTTGTTTTCTTCAGTAACGATATTTGCAACAAACTACACGCTAAAAAGTGGAAACACACCGAAAAAAAATAAACTGTTTTATAGGAAGAATAAACTAAGGCTATGGTCACACTAGGCAAATATTTGTCCAAAATGAGGGTCAAACATTTTTCCAGAACCATTTTCCATATATGTGGATACACGCAAAGAAAAAAAAAAAACGTTTGGAAAACGTGTACCGAAAACGTTTTCCTTTTGTTAGAGTTTTTTGAATTGCTTCGAAAATTTTAACACCAAAAAAAATTCGTTTGTTACAAAATTTTTATTTTTTCAATAAAAAAAGTTATTTTTGAAACAACAACACAGTCCATTTCGTTTATATCAAACACTGTTCTTTTCCGACTTTAGGTCTTTAATAAGACACAGTTTACAGTTCAAAATTTAATATACTACAATGTAATGTTGAACATTTTTTCGGAATCTTCCGAACATATTTGGAATATATGTAAAAAAAAACAACAAAAAAAAAACTTTGGTCAAAGCGGGGATCCAACCCACGACCCTTGGCATGCAAGTCGGACGTAGCAACCACTGCTCCACGGTGCCAAACTAAATGTTTGTTTCTGTTAAATAAACTTTGTTTATTCGGTTCGTGGGCGCCGCAAGCTATGCTATATAAATATAACTTATATGGATATTTATCTATTGATGACCATAACAGGTACATAGCTCAGTGGTTAGTGTGTTGGCTTACAAAGTGCATGGTCCGCGGTTCGATTCTCCGTCCAGGCGAAAGGTAAAAAAATTTTAAAAATTTATAAAATCGTATAATTTCTTCTACATTGTTGGTATTACAGAAAAAGGTGCTAAGAACTAAAAAACTTCGTGGAAGTGAGAAAGATGTGAGGGAAAATGCAATTAGCCAGAAAAAAATTTTTTTGAGTTAGTCTTTATGAAATTGGTTTTACATCCTGGAAAAGAATAAACGTTTATCACAAAAAGTATATACTTTTCTTCCAAATGCACTTCCTTTCAACGAAAAGCAAATGAGAAACGAACTTTGTTTGTCTAAAATTTCGTTTGGGAGGAAAGAATTTTTTTTTTGCGTGTACGGTTATTGGAAAATATTCTTACCATGATGTTGTATATCCAATATGAGCTAAAAATGTTTGGCTGTGGCTACGGATTCTTTTTTGATTTCTGTCAAATATTTGCCCAGTGTGACCATTTGTAAGCATAACTCGTGCGAAAATTAAACAAAATTGTATTCCACAAAGCGCCGTTAAAACCAGGAAAATTTAATGCTCTGTTGTACATTTTAGCTGCAGTTCACGAAATTACACCCTCTCGTAGAAGAAAAAATTAATTAATTAAAAGTAAAAAAAGAAAATCACTGGCTCCAAATCATGACCATTTGAACCATACCGTAGTTCATTTCTACTATTGTTAGGAATCGTGCGAAAATTTTCCGTTGCTTTAGTTCATATTGAACATATGTGTGCGGTCATTGAACTTTATACCCATGCTTAGTTCATAAAATGTTTGAGACATACATTAACATAAAAGCACGAAAATCTCATTCACCCATAGAAAAAATCATGAAAGGCGTGGTTATTTCGAAACGATCCGTTCATGAAAGTGAATCAACACACATGTGTTGTCAAACTGAGAACAGATGGAGTCAATCTGACAACGTAGAAATGAGACCACACGTTGTCAAAACAACAACCAGCGTCCATGATCTGAAAGCGTAATGGTTACGAATTTATAAACAAAATTAAAAAAAATATATTTTCGCTACCTTGACTCGAACGTTAACAGTCGCCTTAGCACATTGCGCCAAGGGCGGAGTTGTCATTACCACGTCTAACGATTATTTTAAGACTTTTCATGGCCAAAGTAAAAATAATGCCGTTCATGAAATCGTGAACGGCCGTGGACGAAATCGTGAACATACCGTTTTGATTTTTTGTGAACGTTTCCGTTTCATTTTAACAACGTCCGTTCACGATTGTGAAACGCACTTTTTATACCCCGCGCCACACTGTGGAACAGGGTATTATAAGTTAGTGCAAATGTTTGCAACACCCACACGGATGAAAAAGACTGTTTTTCATATGTTTGGCTATAAACATTATATGTTTGGAACACAAATTTTTAAACACAATATTTTTGAGTGCAAGCATATAATGTTCATAAACTAGCATAACATGTTTGGGACATATATGTTAGAACATATTATGTTTGGGACATAAAATGTTTGTAAATATAATATGTTTGGATGCAAACATATATTAATTTAGAAATAGCCTATAAACATATATGTATTTAGTAGCTTGGAGCGCTATTTAACAGGGAGCGATATTGAATTAAGTTGGTGGTTGTTGCTTGTTATTACAAAATTAACATTTTATTTTTCCTTGGGCAATTGATCAGCTACTTCTTTGATCCTTACAAACTGTGTGGTCCGCTGTACGAATCCCCGTCCGGCAAAAGGTAAAATTAAAATAAAAAAACAAATCATAAAATTGAATAATTTCTTCTACAATGTTTGTATTACAGAAAAAGGTGCTAAGAACTAAAAAATCTCGCGGAAGTGAGAAAGATGTCGGGGAATATACAATTGGGCAGAAACAAAATTTTGAGCATTCAGGTTGAAAACCTATGTTGTTAGCACCTATATTACCTGTTTATTTTCATAATTCATTATGATTGTAAATATATAAATAAATAAATAAAATTTTGATCACAATATTGTTTGGGAGATTTTTTTAAGCATATAATATTTTTGGATGCAAAATGCTTCCAAACATATTATATGGTCACATAATAACATATTGTTTTTTGGAAGACAACATTATTGAATTTGGATGCAAGAATACAAAATGTTTGGAACTTAGAATACCCAAACATATATTGTTTAGACCAATATGCTTTCAAACATATTATATATTGGTAGAGATCAAACATATAAATGTTTGGGCAATACCCAAAAATGTATATGCTTGAAGCAAAATATGTTTGGGAGTATATGTTACAGAAGCGATTTTTTGTGAGCGTGCAGAAGGAGACGAGATAGATACGTGGTGTCCTTGGCAATAATGCTCAGGGTATGTCCCTAAGTCGATCTAGCCATTTCCGTCTGTCCGTCCGTCCGTCTGTCTGTGAACACAATTTTGTGATCAATATCTAGGTCGCAGTTTAAGTCCAATCGCCTTCAAATTTGGCACAAGTTGCTGTTTTGGGTCAGAATAGAACCCTATTGATTTTGGAAGAAATCGGTTCAGTTTTAGATACAGCTCCCATATATATCTTTCGCCCGATATGCACTTATATGGACCCAGAAGCCAGTGCTTTACCCTGATTTGCTTGAAATTTTGCACAAACATAACACTTTGTCGTATAGTCAAGTGTGCAAAATTTGATTGAAATCGGTTCATATTTAGATATTGCTCCCATATATACACGCAAAAAAATAATTCTTTCCTCCCAAACGAAATTTTAGACAAACAAAGTTCGTTTCTCATTTGCTTTTCGTTGAAAGGAAGTACATTTGTAAGAAAAGTATATACTTTTTGTGATAAACGTTTATTCTTTTCCAGGATGTAAAAACAATTTCATAAAGACTAACTCAAAAAAATTTTTTTCTGGCTAATTGCATTTTCCCTCACATCTTTCTCACTTCCACGAAGTTTTTTAGTTCTTAGCACCTTTTTCTGTAATACCAACAATGTAGAAGAAATTATACGATTTTATAAATTTTAAAAATTTTTTTACCTTTCGCCTGGACGGAGAATCGAACCGCGGACCATGCACTTTGTAAGCCAACACACTAACCACTGAGCTATGTACCTGTTATGGTCATCAATAGATAAATATCCATATAAGTTATATTTATATAGCATAGTTTGCGGCGCCCACGAACCGAATAAACAAAGTTTATTTAACAGAAACAAACATTTAGTTTGGCACCGTGGAGCAGTGGTTGCTACGTCCGACTTGCATGCCAAGGGTCGTGGGTTCGATCCCCGCTTCGACCAAAGTTTTTTTTTTTTGTTTTTTTTTTTACATATATTCCAGATATGTTCGGAAGATTCCGAAATAATGTTCAACATTACATTGTAGTATATTAAATTTTGAACTGTAAACAGTGTCTTATAAAAGACCTAAAGTGGGAAAAGAACAGTGTTTGATATAAACGAAATGGACTGTGTTGTTATTTCAAAAATAACTTTTTTATTGAAAAAATAAAAATGTTGTAACAAACGAATTTTTTTGGTAATAAAAGTTTAAAATTTTCGAAGCAATTCAAAAAACTCTAACAAAAGAAAAACGTTTTCGGTACACGTTTTCCAAACGTTTTTTTTTCTTTGCGTGTATATTTCGCCCGATATGGACTTATATGTCCCCAGAATTTTTGCCCAATTTGGTTGAAATTTTGCACTAGGAGTACAATTAGTAGTGTAGTCAAGTGTGCTAAATTTTATTGAAATCGGTTCAGATTTAGATATTGCTCCCATATATATGTCTTTCCGATTTTGGCAAAAATAACCAAAATACCCACATCGTAAAAGTGACTCAAATTTTCCTTTATTTCTAATACATATCTATCGATAAATCATAAATACACTTTTGCGAAGTTGCCTGAAAATTGGTTCAGATTAAAATGTTTCCCATATTTTTTACTGTGTTGTACCATCCTAGGGCATTAGCCGACTTAAATTTTAAGTCTATAGATTATAAGTTTTGTCCAGATGGAGTCAGATTTAAATTTATGCATTTGGGACAAAAAACTTTATATATAGCACCCAAATCATTTGACGAATTTTATATAGTATCGAAAATGTTAATTTACAAAGTGGTACAGGGTATAATATAGACGGCCCCGCCCGACTTTAGATTTTCTTTACTTGTTTCTATTAGTGTTTGGCTGTGGAAAATTTCGCAAAAATAAACTTTAATTACAAACAAATAAATTGTTTTGCAAGATTGTTTGAGTCATAGATGTCGCTGCTTTATTTATTATATTATTTTATATTTTTGCTATATATTAACATTACTATCCTCGTACACTCAAAAAACAGTGAACCCAACAGAAAGGAACATTTCGGTTAATTTTAGATAATTTTAACTAAACTGTATTACAAACGTAGATGTCATGCTGATTTCTCAAAATAAGTAAATATTTTTCGACAAAGTCAAGAAGTTTTATTAGACATAAATGTTTTTTTGTTCGCTTTTTAAAGAAATTTCGTAGTTTGAAGGAAAAAATTGGAGTTCGAAATGGCAAAAATATTTTAAGTGTCAAAAATTAATTATGTCTTTTCACTTGTTAAGGAAAATTTTACAGTTTGAAAAAATTGGAGTTCAAAATTGCAAGAATGTCTTTAGTACCATATGACGTACAAGATGGGCGTACTTTTAGTAAAATTTACAAATTTAAAGAACTAATAAACTATTTTGTGAGAAGTACGAATTTAGTAAAACTTTATGCTTCATTTGTATATAATTTGTATACCCTCCACCATAGGATGGGGGGTATATTAACTTTGTCATTCCGTTTGTAACACATCGAAATATTACTCTAAGACCCCATAAAGTATATATATTCTGGGTCGTGGTGAAATTCTGAGTCGATCTGAGCATGTCCGTCCGTCCGTCCGTCTGTTGAAATCACGCTAACTTCCGAACGAAACAAGCTATCGACTTGAAACTTGGCACAAGTAGTTGTTATTGATGTAGGTCGGACGGTATTGCAAATGGGCCATATCTGTCCACTTTTACGTATAGCCCCCATATAAACGGACCCCCAAATTTGGCTTGCGAGGCCTCTAAGAGAAGCAATTTTCATCCGATCTACACGGTTGAAAAAGACTGTTTTTCATATGTTTGGCTATAAACATTATATGTTTGGAACACAAATTTTTAAACACAATATTTTTGAGTGCAAGCATATAATGTTCATAAACTAGCATAACATGTTTGGGACAATATGTTAATATGTTAGAACATATTATGTTTGGGACATAAAATGTTTGTAAATATAATATGCTTGAATGCAAACATATATTAATTTAGAAATAGCCTATAAACATATATGTGTTTAGTAGCTTGGAGCGCTATTTAACAGGGAGCGATATTGAATTAAGTTGGTGGTTGTTGCTTGTTATTACAAAATTAACATTTTATTTTTCCTTGGGCAATTGATCAGCTACTTTTTTGATCCTTACAAACTGTGTGGTCCGCTGTTCGAATCCCCGTCCGGCAAAAGGTAAAATTGAAATAAAAAAAATCATAAAATTGAATAATTTCTTCTACAATGTTTGTATTACAGAAAAAGGTGCTAAGAACTAAAAAATCTCGTGGAAGTGAGAAAGATGTCGGGGAATATACAATTGGGCAGAAACAAAATTTTGAGCATTCAGGTCGAAAACCTATGTTGTTAGCACCTATATTACCTGTTTATTTTCATAATTCATTATGATTGTAAATATATAAATAAATAAGTACAATTTTGAGCACAATATTGTTTGGGAGAATTTTTTTTAAGCATATAATATTTTTGGGTGCAAAATGCTTCCAAACATATTATATGTTCACATAATAACATATTGTTTTTTGGAAGACGACATTATTGAATTTGGATGCAAAAATACAAAATGTTTGGAACTTAGACTACCCAAACATATATTGTTTAGACCAATATGCTTTCAAACATATTATATATTGGAAGAGATCAAACATATAAATGTTTGGGCAATACCCAAAAATATATATGCTTGAAGCAAAATATGTTTGGGAGTATATGTTACAGAAGCGATTTTTTGTGAGCGTGTAGCTGAAATTTGGTACATGGTGTTAGTATATGGTCTCTAAAAACCTTGCAAAAATTGGTCCATATCGGTCCATAATTATATATAGCCCCCATATAAACCGATCCCCCGATTTGGCTTGCGAAGCCTCTAAGAGAAGCAAATTTCATCCGATCCGGCTGAAATTTAGTACATGGTGTAGGTATATGGTCTCTAACAACCATGCAAAAATTGGTTCACATCGGTCCATAATTATATATAGCCCCCATATAAACCGATCCCCCGATTTGGCTTGCAGAGCCTCTAAGAGAAATAATTTTCATCCGATCCGGCTGAAATTTGGTACATAGTATTAGTATATGGTCTCTAACAACCATGCAAAAACCGATCCCCCGATTTGGCTGGCGGAGCCTCTAAGAGAAGCAAATTTCATCCGATCCGGCTGAAATTTGGTACATGGTGTAAGTATATGGTATCTAACAACCATGCAAAAATTGGTTCACATCGGTCCATAATTATATATAGCCCCCATATAAACCGATCCCCCGATTTGGCTTGCGGAGCCTCTAAGAGAAGCAAATTTCATCCGATCCGGCTGAAATTTGGTACATGGTGTTAGTATATGGTCTCTAACAACCATGCAAAAATTGGTCCATATCGCTCCATAATTATATATAGCCCCCATATAAACCTATCACCAGATTTGACCTCCAGATTTGAAAATTCTTCCCATTCAGTTGAAATTTGGTACGTGGTGTTAGTATAGGGTATCCAACAACCATGCAGGAATTGGTTCCTATCAGTCCATAATAATATATAGCTCCCATATAAACCGATCCCCAGATTTGACCTCCGGTGCCTTTTGGAGGAGCAAAATTCATCCGATCTGGTTGAAATTTGGTACGTGGTGGTAGTATATGATATTTAAGTCTTTAGTCTTTCGTAGAAGTTTCTACGCAATCCATGGTGGAGGGTACATAAGATTCGGCCTGGCCGAACTTACGGCCGTATATACTTGTTTTATTTCAAATAGGTTAAAAACAGAGTAAGAATTCATAAAATGGTACAAATCATTTAAATGTTGTCGAAAAATATGCTAAATCCAATCTGAAAAAATTGTGAATTTTTGAAAATATTCGAGGTTCAACGTTTCCGACAAGCGTTAGAATTCATTAAAAATTATAAAAATTATTTATTTGATAAAAATATCACAGAATTTTGTAATTTACATCCAAAACATTGAATTCGGATCACACCTACACTGTTAGAAAAATATGTTTTTCATATGTTCCGATATAAACAAAATATATTTCGGGCACAATTTTTTAACACAATATATTTAAGTGCCAACATGTAATGTTCCTAAACTAACACTAAATGTTTGGGACACATATGTTAATATGTTAAAATATATTATGTTTGGGACATGAATGTTTCATAAAAATAATATGTGTGAATGTAAACATATATAAATTTACAAATTTCGAGTAAACATATATATGTTTACAATTTCTGTGAAACGGTTGTATCTTGTTTCGGGAAACTGCTTTATGATAAGGCCAAAAATTTGATATGCTTAAGTCTAAATATTATTTAATTTGAATATTAGAATGAGTATTTGGAGTAAAGAGAATAGACATTCGGAACCAAGAGCATAGAGATTTGAAAAAAACAGCATGTGTTTTCGCCTTGAGAGGAGAATTTTATGTATGCGTGGACAAGTGTTTTGTTTATCATTTTGGCATTATGGACACACATTTTTAACGGCCTTAAAGGTAAAAATGAAATTAAGTACAAAACACGATAAGTTTTAAAGGCATTTAAAATGGTGTAAAATGCTAGTAAAAACACGGTTTGCGCCTAAATAAATTTATGTGTACATTATAAAATTATTTATGTATGTTTATACTTTTCTTTTGTTAGAGTTTTTGATTTTCTTCCAAAATTTCAAACTTTTATACCAAAAAACAGTTTTTTGTTATAAAATTGTTATTCTTGCAATAAAAAAATAATATTTTATTCAAACGCCATTTCGTTTATATCAAGCACTGTTTCTGACTGTAAATATTTAATAACCCACATTTCGAAGTTTCATATAAAAATTTAATATAGTATAAATGTCTAAATTACAAAAAAAAAAATGGTTCGGTCGGAGCAGGAATTGAACCCACGACCCTTTGCATGCAAGGCAGACATGCTAACCACTGCTCCAAGTGGCCAACAAATGTATGTTTCTTTTAAATAATGTTATGTTTGCATGGGCTCGTGGGCGCTGCAAAGTATGCTATATAAATGTAACTTATAACGATAATTGTCTACTGGTGGCTATAACTGCTACGTAGCCCAGTGGATAGTGTGTTGGCTTACAAACTGTATGGCCCTCGGTTCGATTCTCCGTCCAGGCGAAAGGTAAAATTTAAAAAATTTATAAAATTGAATAATTTCTTCAACATTATTTGTGTTACAGAAAAAGGTACCAAGAACTAAAAATTTCGTGGAAGTGAAAATTATGTGAGGGAATGAGCACAATCTTCTTTGGGGAAAATTCTTCCAAGCATATAATATTTTTGGGTTCAAACTCTTCCAAACATATAATATGTTCACATAAAACAAACATATTAATGTTTCGGCAGTATCCAATAATATATGTGCTTCCTGCAAAATATGTTTGGAACATATGTTAGAGAAGCGATTTTTTTTGAGGGTGTAAAGAAGTGATGCAAATTCAGTGCAACGGCTGTTGAAATTGAGGACTTCCGTCTTATGACAAGCCCATGTTAAATTCATTGCTTCTGCGTCAATTTTGCACCACTTCCGGATCCAAAAAGAACATTTTCACAACTTCTTTGGCGACGCTTTTTTTTTTTTACTGGGACGCTTAAGATTCGCAAGGTTTGTTCGGCAAGTCGTCCCCATGTTCCGGTAATTGGCATCGAAAATCGCAAAATTTCCCTTTGGGCAAATTTTCCTAAACCTAATATATACCATATAAACTTAAAATTTGGCAATATAGTACTTCGTTATAATGAGTAGTTCAAATTGATATTGAATTGAAGTCCATTAGTATCTCGTTATTATTCAATTATTACTTCTTTTTTGCCAAATTTTGTAATAGTTCCAGGACGGTACTATGTTTAGTTTTCAAGATTTTTTATTATTTTCGCGATTACTGTTTTTAAAATGGTTTTTAATTAAATAAAATTAAAATAAATGTAAACAAACATATTACTGTTAAATTTAGACAAAGTAAAATGTAAATTTAAAATAAATACCAGCCTTACGGCCATTTTCATGTAGCTCCGTTAGGCTTTAACTGCCAGTTGACAGAAAGTAAATTGCAAATATCTTCTCTCCGGTTAACTTTAACTGAAAAATTTTCGTCAGTTAAGTTCCTAACTGGCCTATGGAATATAAAGGCAAGATGACAGCTTCGTTTATAATACGGTTTAAAAGTTGCTTAGTTAACGGAACACTAACGGAGCTTTAAGAAAATGGGGGTTATATGATATTAAATAAATTCTTGAAATTTGTGATTTCGAATATCGGAATATGGGAAATAATTTTTTGCGTTTATAAATAGCAAATGGTTAGTAAATATGCCTCAATTTTTTTTCATTAAATTTTTAAAAATATGAGTCTTTCAACATAGACAATTTTTTCTAAACTAAAGAAAATTATTAATAATCTGTTGCATATAGAATTTTCGAATTAAAGATAAAAAAGCTTCAAATATAAGACATGTTTTGAGGATTTCGCATCATTTTTTGAAATAAATAAAATATTTTTTTACTTTGAAGTATCTGTTATAACTTGGGGTTTCAAACCGGCTCGGAACCAACATTGAAATACATAAGGGAAAGATTTTAGGAAGGAAGGATCGAAAAAAAAACAGAGCTTTCCACAGCACTAAAGCCAATTTAACTCTATTTTAGTTCATGGACTATTATAATGTTTTATTTAAAATTTTTTCAATGTGAAAAAAATATTTGACTTAAAATTTTTTTGTATTAAATGAACTAAACAAAATATACACAATAAGTATACATTTTTGCAATTTTGAACCCCAAGTTTTTCCCTTCAAACGACGACATTTTTCCAGTAAGAGAATAAAATTAATTATATCAAATTTTCTTGGATTTGTTAAAAAAAATATATTTACTTATTTTTGTGATATGGGCTTGATTTCGCGGTTTGTAACACAGTTTAATTAAAAATTTCCAAAATTAATCTACATTTTCCTTATTGGAGAGTTCTTGTTTTAGTGTAGGCATATATTTCATATATATTATAATTTAACATTTTCTTCTCTCAGTGCATTTACTATTGAGAACAAGTTAGAGCAGAAGATTTATATGTTGCCTTCCTTTATAATCAAAATAACAACGAAACACTATAACCGACACTTCTAAACACGCACACACACTCACCGACACATTGTACTACACAAACGCATAAACGCCTATACGTCAAACAATCCAAAGAGAAACACAATTTGAAGTAAAGTCCTCGAATATCACGAATTATGGGCATTTTTTAAGTCCAATGGTTGGTGGAAACAATCTTAAGGGTAGAATTTAAGATGTATTTTCTTCTATTCTTTTAATGAAAATGACTATTTACCACTAAAACCTTCCATGAAAATAAACAAAAATAAAAAGAAAACAAACAAATCTATCTACAGCTAGAAAACTAATTTCACAAAAGAAAATCTAGAAATTGTTTGTCATTGTTTCCTCCAGCTTTTGGGTTCTAACACCGTGTTCATTAATGTTTTTAATGGATTTTATATGTTAATGTATTTAATTTTCTTGTTTATATTCACTTAAATGCATACACCATTAATTATTTGGAGAAAATAGACATTCACACACACACACACTAAACAATCTCCATACAGCAAATCTAGTATACGTTTAGTGTTCGAATCCTTCTTTAATGCTCTGGTAAGGGACACTGTTTATAAAAACAAAACTAACATTCGCCTTTGCATTTCTTTCAGTTATAATTTATAATGATCTTTTTTCTAATTTTTGATTTTTTGTTTATTATTCTTACTTTTATTTTAATATTTTTTTTTATTTCCACAAAATGTATATTTCACTTAGGTTTATTACAAAAAAAAACTGTGTATATTTCTTTTCAATAAAATATATTTTCTTTGTTCTTTAATCACACTTATTCAATTCACTTTTGTTTTGTCCCTTTTTTTCTATATATTTTATTCCTGGTCGGTGATATAGTACAGCAGAAATATAGAAGCAACCGTTTAGCACAAAGGATGTACTCTTTCTAAAAGCCTGAAAATATGCAATATACCATACAGACTATACCTCAGAAGCATTTTAAAGGGAAAACAAATAACACAAAATAAACACGCTGTAAACATCAACCATGGTATTCGCATTCAATCACTCTCTGCAAAAATACCAAACATCTCTTTATTTCTCATTTCTTCTTTCAGAAGTTCTCTCCACCACCAACAGAAATCCTTTATATCTCATCTTGATGTACAAGAATGTTTTATTGAGTACCTTTTTTCATAACTACACACATTTGTAATATTTGTGCTCCTATGCTCTGTTACTCTTATATTTACTATTCTCTTCTTTTGCTCACCGGGCATCTCTCCAATGTAGAGTCCTTTATATCATTTCTGTGGGTAGTTAACGGTAAAAATCTCTGCTACTGAAATTTCTACATGCTCGAAAAGAGAGTGTTTAAGGTAATAACATTTATCACTATGCAGACAACCAAACAACCACCCACAACATCCCCTTTTTTGCAATGAATGATGGAACCATACAGTAACCCACCCTGCAGAATCCTAACATCAACACACTAGGTCGTTGTTGTTTTTGGTTTGATTATTGTTTCATATTTAGAATTTATTTGTCTATGTTAGATGGCTAGCTAGGACAGTTGCCATATTCTACCAAAAATGGTAGAATTCTTGATGTTTTGGTACATTTTTTTATAGAAATGAATTTTTGGCCAAATTTCATATAGAACCACAATTTGGCAAAATTTTCTATAAAAATAAAATTTTGCAAAAATTTTCTATAGAAATAAAATTTTGCCAATTTTTTTATAGAAATAAAATTTTGCCAATTTTTTTATAGAAATAAAATTTTGCAAAAATTTTCTATATAAATAAAATTTCGCAAAAATTTTCTATAGAAATAAAATTTTGACACAATTTTCTATAGAAATAAAATTTTGCTAAAATTTTCTATAGAAATATAATTTTGACATTTTCCAGAGAAATAAAATTTTGCAAAAATGTTCTATAGAGAAATAAAATTTTGACAATATTTTCCATAGAAATAAAATTTTGCAAAACTTTTTTATAGAAATAAAATTTTGCTAAAATTCTCTATAGAAATAAAATTTTGTTAAAAATGTCTATAGAAAAAATTTTGCAAAAATTTTCTGTAGAAATAAAATTTTGCAAAAATTTTCTGTAGAGATAAAATTTTACAAAAACTTTCTATAGATATAAAATTTTGACAAAAGTTTCTATAGAAATAAAATTTTCCCAAAATTTTCTATAGAAATAAAATTTTAACAAAATTTTCTATTGAAATAAAATGTTGACAAAATTTTCTATAGAAATAAAATTTTACACAAATTTTCTATAGAAATACAATTTTGACAAAATTTTCTATTGAAATAACATTTTCCATAGAAATAAAATTTTGCAAAACTTTTTATAGAAATAAAATTTTGCTAAAATTTTCTATAGAAATAAAATTTTGCTAAAATTTTCTTTAGAAATAAAATTTTGTTAAAAATGTCTATAGAAAACATTTTGCAAAACATTTCTGTAGAAATAAAATTTTGCAAAAATTTTCTATAAAAAAAAAATTTGCAAACATAAAATAAAATCTTGACAAAATTTTCTATAGAAATAAAATTTTACAAAAACTACAAAAAAAATGGAAATAAAATTTTGACAAAATTTTCTATAGAAATAAAATTTTTACAAAATTTTCTATAGAAATAAAATTTTAACAAAATTTTCTATAGAAATAAAATGTTGACAAAATTTTCTATAGAAATAAAATTTTACACAAATTTTCTATAGAAATACAATCTTGACAAAATATTTTATAGAAACAAAATTTTGTAGAGATAAAATTTTGACATTTTCCAGAGAAATAAAATTTTGCAAAAATGTTCTAAGGAAATAAAATTTTGACAAAAAAAATGTCTATAGAAAAAATTTTCTGTAGAAATAAAATTTTGCAAAAATGTTCTGTAGAAATAAAATTTTGCATTAACTTTCTATAGAAATAAAATTTTGACAAAATTTTCACAAAAAAATAATAGAAATAAAATTTTGACAAAATTTTCTATAGAAATAAAATTTTGATAAAATTTTACACAAATTTTCTATAGAAATAAAATTTTACACAAATTTTCTATAGAAATAAAATTTTGACAAAATAGAAATAAAATTTTGCAAAACTTTTTTATAGAAATAAAATTTTCTATAGAAATAAAATGTTGTTAAAACTGTCTATAGAAAAAATTTTGCAAACATTTTCTCTAGATACAAAATTTTGCAAAAATTTTCTATAGAAATAAAATTTTGCCAAAATTTTGGAGACTTAAAAAATACGTAAAAGACTTTTGAAATATTTGCCTTTGAAAACATCAAAAGTAATTTGAAATTAAAATTTAGAAAAAGTCCTTCGTTTGCCTTCTATTTTATTTGTTGTTATTTACCATCCCAGCAAAAAAATTTGGAAGTTCTTCCAAAGGCACAACTTTAAAATCATTTCCAGAAGATGTACTCCCAATGATGTTCTTTATTTTATTCATTCAATTATTTTCATTCAATTTTGTTATAACATGCTTTTTTCATATTTTTAATGGGTAATTTTAACTTTTTATACCCTCCACCATAGGATGGGGGTATATTAACTTTGTCATTCCGTTTGTAACAAATCGAAATATTGCTCTAAGACCCCATAAAGTATATATATTCTGGGTCGTGGTGAAATTCTGAGTCGATCTGAGCATGTCCGTCCGTCTGTTGAAATCACGCTAACTTCCGAACGAAACAAGCTATCGACTTGAAACTTGGCACAAGTAGTTGTTATTGAGGTAGGTCGGATGGTATTGCAAATGGGCCATATCGGTCAACTTTTACGTATAGCCCCCATATAAACGAAATTTCATCCGATCCGGCTGAAATTTGGTACATGGTGTTAGTATATGGTCTCTAACAACCATGCAAAAATTGGTCCATGCAAAAATTTGTCCATATCGGTCCAAAATTACATATAGGCCCAATATAAACCGATCCTCAGATTTGACCTCCGGAGCCTCTTAGAGGAGCAAAAGTCATCCGATCCGACTGAAATTTGGTACGTAGTGTTAGTATATTGTCTCTAACAACCATGCCAAAATTGGTCCATATCGGTCCAAAATTATATGTAGCCCCCATATAAGCCGATTCCCAGATTTGACCCCGGAGCCTCTTAGAGGAGCAAAATTCATCCGATCCGGTTGAAATTTGGTACGTGGTGTTAGTATATTGTATCTAACAACCATGCCGAAATTGGTCCATATCGGTCCATAATTATATATAGCCCCCATATAAGCCGATTCCCAGATTTGTCCTCCGGAGCCTCTTGGAGGAGCTAAATTCATCCGATCCGGTTGAAATTTGGAACATGGTGTTAGAATGTGGTCTCTAACAAACACGCAAGAATTGGTCCATATCGGTCAATAATTATATATAGCCCCCATATAAACCGTTCCCTAGATTTGATCTCCGGAGGCTCTTGGAGGAGCAAAATTCATCCGATCCGGTTGAAATTTGCAACGTGGTGTTAGTATAAGGCCGCTAATAACCATGCCAAAATTGGTCCATATCGGTCTATAGT
This sequence comes from Haematobia irritans, assembly GCF_050003625.1. NCBI lineage: Eukaryota > Metazoa > Arthropoda > Insecta > Diptera > Muscidae > Haematobia > Haematobia irritans. Next base: position 135,267,872 of record NC_134397.1, read on the forward strand.
TATATATAGCCGATCCCCAATCACACAAAAATTGGTCCATATCGGTTCATAATCATGGTCGCCACTCGAGCCAAAAATAATCTACCAAAATTTTATTTCTATAGAAAATTTTGTCAAAATTTTATTTCTATAGAAAATTTTTTCCAAATTTTATTTTTATAGAACATTTTTTTCCAAATTTTACTTCTATAGAAAATGTTGCCAAAATTTTATTTCTATAGAAACTTTAAACTTAATTATATACGTATTTAATCGGCTTTTTTTAGTTTAATAGATACCACGTATGGACTATGTGGTATATATTACGGTGTTAGGAAGTTTTGAGATACCTTGCTATCGGCAAGTGTTACCGCAACCCAAGTAATTCGATTGTGGATGACAGTCTTCAGTAGAAGTTTCTACGCAATCCATGGTGGAGGGTACATAAGCTTCGGCGTGGCCGAACTTACGGCCGTATATACTTGTTTTGTTTCAATTTGGTTAAAAACGGATTAAGAATTCATAAAATGGTACAAATTATTTAAATTTTGTCGTAAAAAATGCTAAATCCAGAGTACGATAAAAATTATAAAAAATTATAAAAATTATTTATTTGACAAAATATCACAGAATTTTTTGATGTATTTTTTATGTATTAAACATTGAATTCAGATCACACCTAAAGAAGTGATGCAAATTCAGTGCGCCAGCTGTTGAAATGAAGGACTTTCATCCTATGGCAAGCCCATCCCAGCAAAAAAATTTGGAAGTTCTTACAAAGGCACAACTTTAAAAGCACTTCCAGAAGATGCACTCCCAATGATGTTCTTTATTTTAACTACCCAGGAAGTTCTGTTAATTCAATTTTTTATAACTTGTTTTTTTCATATGTTTAATTGGTAATTTTAACTTTCTTTGTTTCAAATTGGTTAAAAATAGAGTAAGAATACATAAAATAGTACAAATCATTTAAATTTTGTTGAAAAAGATGCTAAATCCAATCTGAAAAAATTGTGAAATTTGAAAATATTTGAGGTCAAACGTTTCCGACAAGCATTAGAATCCATTAAAAATTATAAAAAATTTATAAAAAATATTTATTCGACAAAATATCACAGAATTTTTTAATTTACATCCAAAACATTGAATTCGGATCACATCTAAAGAAGTGATGCAAATTTAGTGCAACGGCTGTTGAAATGGAGTACTTCCGTCCTATGACAAGCCCATGTTAAATTCATCGCTTCTGCGTCAATTTTGCACCACTTCCGGATCCAAAAAGAACATTTTCATTACTTTTTGGCGACGCTTTTTTTGCTGGGATTTCAATCGTGACTTGGTTTTCGTTTTTTACGACCGAAATTTTCTTTTCAATACCTTTACCTTTTTTTTCATTTCACTGCGATGTTTGTGAATGGTATTATAATACAATAGAAGGAAATGATTAATATTTACTTCCTCTGGCTTCGAAGTTCTACTGTATGCATATCTCATACATTTGATATCACATTTCTTCCTTTCTTCCGCCATTAACTTTTGATGCTTTGTTGTTGCAATGTTATTTTGTTTTTTTAGAGTGTTTCTCTTACTTAATTGCTTTTGTTGTTCTTGTATACTTATAGCAGTAGGGTGGCATGTTTTACGTTTCTTTCAATTAGCCCTGCTTTCCATTATTATAAAGAAACCTTATTAAAAATGCATAATGATTTCTTTTTCGTTTGCTAGAAAACAATGATGTTTTGAAAATGTTTCGATATTTTTAATCAACCACATCAAGGACCCCAACATACCCCTATTTCACCAATTAATGCGTGGGATCTTGACAGTGTTGACTAGAATAAACCATGAAGTGATTGGAGTAAAGATAATTTTAGTTTGCTTTCCCATACAATGTCATACGATTACAATACAAATTTACGTCCTAAGTTCGGCCGGGCCCAATATAAAATACGACACTCATCACCATCGATCAAAACATTCTAGTTACCTTTGGAAACCTCTTGTGGTAGCGAGTTACTTGATGACATATATATTTACAGGTGGGTTTGATGAGACACTTCCCTAGAGAAGATTGCTTTAAATGGTATGTGAAATCTAAATTTTGTAGATTTTAACCCTGAGAACTCGAATGAGCACGAGATGCAAAATCGGAAATATTACTTCTATGTGCAGGCGACTTGGATGTTAAGTGCGCCTTCCTTCCCATCATACTGTTAAATCGAGAGACCGATGTATATGCGGCATATATCACACTTACCTTATAGAACAAATTTCACATGTCTCTTTATTAACCTAAAATACTTCAAGCTATCCAATTTCATTAAAATCGGATACAAATTGCCCTCTATAGATGCCAAAGAAATCAAATCACCATACTCAGCACATTTATGTTTGATTCTAAAAAACCTCTAGATTTCCACTTTTATTCAAATCGGACACTAAAAGCGATAATTATACCAAAACATGGACCGATATTCGCCCATCCTCGAACTTTAGTTGGGGTCTGTGCTAGCAATGTTTGTACTCGGCGGTGGGATTGTACATAAGATTCGGTCTGGCCGAACTTTTGTCCCTATTTGCTCAATTTTCACACCGTAGCAACAACATTTAACCGTTTACCTTACCCACCTCTGACAAGAAAACCTCTCACCAATGTTGCCAGTTTCAGGGTTTCCCCCCAAATTTAGGGTTTTTTCACGTATGGGGGATTTTTAGGGGTAACATTTATTTTGGGTGTTTTTTTTTTAGGGGTGAAAAATATCTCACACCTTAAGTGTGTAAATATAACCATAGCGATAGGCGGTAGGCGATCACTTATTTACATGTATTTCTTATGGGAAGCCCAAAATCCGCGACGGAATACCGTGACGGCTAGCGGCGTGTCGCTAAATTAAAACTTATTCTAACTCCCTGGCGAAAACTGGTATAGTGTTGCCATCGCTTATCAATTTTTTTAACTCACCACTAGGAATTGCTGTTGCCTGGACACGTGTAGATTATTTTTTCTTGAAATAACTCAACAAATAACAAGCCATTGTATGTTTTTATTCAACTTCATTGTTTAATATTGTCAAAGCATGCTGTATTGACAACAAAAAACGCTAGGAAACGTGAAAAAGGGAATTATTCGCCGTCAAGCTTATTGTATTTGCCGTTGCGGCAAAAATGTTTCGCCTACCGCCTATCGCTATGGTTATATTTACACACTAAGGTGAGTATTAAGTTCGAGTTTAGCCGCTAAAATCGCTAAAGTGAAAACTAAATCAGTAAGAACAAGTAAGGAAAGTCGGGCGGGGCCGACTATATTATACCCTGCACCACTTTGTAGATCTAAATTTTCGATACCATATCACATCCGTCAAATGTGTTGGGTGCTATATATAAAGGTTTGTCCCAAATACATACATTTAAATATCACTCGATTTGGACGTAATTTGATAGACTTTTACAAAATCTATAGACTCAAAATTTAAGTTGGCTAATGCACTAGGGTGGAACACAATTTTAGTAAAAAAATATGGGAAACATTTAAATCTGAAGCTCTTTTAAGGAATCTTCGCAAAAGTTTATTTATGATTTATCGCTCGATATATATGTATTAGAAGTTTAGGAAAATTAGAGTCATTTTTACAACTTTTCGACTAAGCAGTGGCGATTTAACAAGGAAAATTTTGGTATTTTGACAATTTTTGTCGAAATCAGAAAAACATATATGTGGGAGCTATATCTAAATCTGAATCGATTTCAATCAAATTTGGCACACATGACTATATTGCTAATTGTACTCCTAGTGCAAACTTTCAACCAAATTGGACCAAAACTCTGGCGTCTGGGGCCATATAAGTCCATATCGGGCGAAAAATATATATGGAAGCTATATCTAAATCTGAACCGATTTCAATCAAAATTGGCACACATGACTATACTATCAACTGTACTCCTTGTGCAAAATTTCAAACTAATCGGGATAAAACTCTGGCTTCTGGGTACATATAAGTGCATATCGGGCGAAAGATATATATGGGAGCCATTAGCGTAGCTAGACAATTTTCCTAGGGGGGGCTATAGCCCCCCTAGCTAAAACTTTATAGACTGAACTTATAGGTTCAACTAATGTTTTATTTCATATAATTGAATAAAAAAATAGACATCAAAATAACTCGACAATCAATTTATAATAAATCAACTAAAAGTACCCCACGGGATATTGGTGCAAATTGCCACTGACGGACCTATCACAGAACTGGTACCTGTCCTCCAGTTAGTTTTAATTTTCACATTTAGTGAAATAAAATTATCAGAATGACCTTTTGTTCGATATATTTCAAAAGATTTTTTTTTTGCATTTCGGGTTCGATTAGGAGCCCAAATTGAAAGAGATTTCTAAGAGTTTGTCCGAGACTGGTTCCTGAGGACCTGTTTATGGGGTGCTCCTGCTAAATTGTCGCAGGACGTGTCCTTTGGGACGAGTCCAAGACGCGTCCTAAAATGTAAATTTACTCTGTCAATGACAAACCCATGTTAAAGTGGACGGTCCCTTCCATACGTTTTGACCAGAACTGGGACCGATCCATACACACCAGGGACTAGTCCTGTACCAGTTCTGTGGTTGATCCATTTCCCGTAGGGTAGTTCCACACTTTTCCCAGCAAAAAATTGGGAGTTGTTCTAAAGGCACAACTTTAAAAGCACTTACAAAAATGTCCTCACAAAGAAGTTAACTATTTTAACTACACAGGAAGTTTTTTTACTTCATTTTTTCATATTTTAATGCGTAATTTTTTGTTTCCTTTTTTCAAATAGTTTAAAAAAAGAAAAAGAATAAATGAAATGGTACAAATTATTCAAATTTTGCCACAAAAATGCTAAATCCATTATAGAAAAATCGATAATATTTGAAAATATTCGAGGGAAAACGTTTCAAACAAGCGTTAGAATGCATTAAAAATCATAAATAAGTATAAAAATTATTTATTTGGGAAAATATCACAATTCACATTCAAAGCACTGAATTCGGATCACACCTTAAGAAGTGATGCAAATTCATTGCAACGCTGTTGAAACGGTGGACATTCGTTCTATGACAAGTTCATATTACATTCATCGCTTCTCCGCCAATTTTGTACCACTTCCAGACCCAAAAAGAACATTTTCACTTCTTTTTTGGCGACGCTTTTTTGCAGCATTTTTAAGATATTAATTTATGAAAGAATAGTTTTAATATCAATTACTATTTTTTAATTAAATTGACTAAACCAGACCAAACAAAATAATAAAGGAGCTTTAGTTATTCAACTAAATCATAAGTTCAACCACAGCTTTATTTCATAAATATCAGACTTCTACCACAACCCAAGTAATTCGATTGTGCATGAAAGTCTTTAGTGGAACTTTGTGCGTTGTACGAGTATATACTTGTTCAATTTTAAAAAAATGTAAAATCGTAAATAGATTTTCAAATTCTGGGGGGGTCTAAGCCCCCTCCCCAGAGGCCTTCCTACGCTTATGATGGGAGCTATATCTAAATCTGAACCGATTTCTTCCAAAATCAATAAGGTTCTATTCTGACCCGAATTAGGAACATGTGACAAATTTGAAGGCGATTGGACTTAAATTGCGACCTAGACTTTGATCACAAAAATGTGTTCACAGACAGACGGACGGACGGACGGACAGACGGACATGGTTATATCGACTCAGGGACCCACCCTGAGCATTATTGCCAAAGACACCATGTGTCTATCTCGTCTCCTTCTGGGTGTTACAAACATATGCACTAACTTATAATACCCTGTTCCACATATATAAATATGGGAAACATTTAAATCTGAAGCAATTTTAAGGAAACTTCGCAAAAGTTTATTTATGATTTGTCGCTCGATATATATGTATTAGAAGTTTAGGAAAATTAGAGTCATTTTTGCAACTTTTCGATTAAGCAGTGGCGATTTAGCAAGGAAAATGTTGGTATTTTGACCATTTTTGTCGAAATCAGAAAAACATATATATGGGAGCTATATCTAAATCTGAACCGATGTCAACCAAGTTTGACACGCACAGCTACAATGCTAATTCTACTCCCTGTGCAAAATTTCAACTAAATCGGAGTTAAAAATTGGCCTCTGTGGTCATATGAGTGTAAATTGGGCGAAAGCTATATATGGGAGATATATCCAAATCTGAACCGATTTCAACCAAATTTGGCACGCATAGTTACAATGCTAATTTTACTCCCTATGCAAAATTTCAACTAAATCGGAGCAAAAAATTGGCCTCTGTAGGCAAATGAGTGTAAATCGGGCGAAAGCTATATATGGGAGCTATATCTAAATCTGAACCGATTTGGCTGATATTTTGCAAGTTTTCCGAGACTCATAAAATATTCGGATGTACGGAATTTGCGGAAGATCGGTTGATAAACACGCCAATTATGACCAGATCGGAACAGGACCCTATACCAAATTTTAGGAGAATCGGATCAAAACTGCGAGCTGTACTTTGCACACAAAAATACATCAACAGACAGACAGACGGACAGACAGACAGACAGACAGACGGACATCGCTAAATCGACTCAGAATTTAATTCTAAGCCGATCCGTATACTAAAAGGTTGGTCTATGATTACTCCTTCTTGGCGTTACATACAAATGCACAAAATTATTATACCCTGTACCACAGTAGTGGTGAAGGGTATAAAAATGCATGAAATTATACATATTTGTTGCAAATTTTATTGTAACTTGATGGGGAAAAGCCCAAAGCAAATTTTCACAAAGTTTGTATTCCTTAAAAGGGATTATTAAAGAAAAGTAATCGTGAAAAAATGACGTTTTTAGCAGCTAAACTCGAACTTAATACCCACCTTTATAAAGTACAATAATACTCAATGAAAATTTGAACAATTTGGGCATGAATTTGAAGAAAATATTAAAAAAGAACTAATAAATAAATTATTTATTTATTTATTATGGCACATTGGCAATTTGGCGAATATTGAATAATGAATTTTATTTTGTCAACTTTTCTACATTATAAGCAGAATTTTCACTTATATATTTTTAATTAATGCGATTTAAAAACTTTATAAATTGATTTAATTATTGTGTGTATTTGTATCAATACATTTTTTTTTTCTTCAAAATTTGGAAAGGTATTTACTATTTACATTCCTAAAATTATAATATAAAATTATTTTATAAAACTATTTATAAATTAAAACAGCAATATTCACATAAAACCAGTGTTCGAAATTACTCCGAAGCTCCGGCTCAGCATTTACATTTTATTTTAATTTTCTATAATCGTTTTGTTATTGCTTTATGGGTTTTAACATAATTCAGAAATTTATGAAAAACACAAATGTTATGATATTTTCAGACGCAAACGGCAGTACATTTGAGAGACACGTCGACGCAAACTTCATGATACTTTGTTGGCCGAGTCCTCTGGTGTTTCAGTTTTGCAATGACAAGACTGCGTCTTCTCCTAATTTGTCTATGCGCAAATTTACCTCGGCCTCAGTGTTGCCAGGTTGGGGGTTTCCCCCCCAAATTTTGGGTTTTTTCACGTTTATGGGGATTTTTAGGGGTAACATTTATTTAGAAGGATTTTTGGGGGTAAAAAGTGTCTTACACCTTATATAGTGGAGCAATTCTCAACCAAATTCGGAACAATTCTAGCATGAATTATGAGAAAACAAATAAGTAAAGTCTAAAGTCGTAATTTTTTGAATTTTTGCTACTTAAAGGGTGATACGGTCAAAATTTGGTCAATATAAACTTAACGTATTTCTTTCAATTTTGCATTTAAAAAACCTGAACACCCCTCATTTTGAAGGTGTGTGTAGAATGTTGCTCCTATTTTGATTTTGGAATTCACTCTTCAGTTGTCAAAATGCCGTCCAAGCAAGAAGAGCAGCGTATCAAAATTTTGCTCGCGCATCGCGAAAATCCGAGCTACTCGCACGCAAAGCTGGCAAAATCGCTAAAAGTTGCCAAATCAACCGTTACAAATGTAATTAAAGTGTTTGGGGAACGTTTGTCGACAGCCAGGAAGTCTGGATCGGGGGGAAATCGAAACCCGGAAGCCGCTGAGACGACAAAGAGAGTTGCCGGTAGTTTCAAGCTAAACCCTAACCTCTCTCTCCGAGATGCCGCAAATAAGCTGGGTGTATCGTCTACAACCGTGCATCGAGCCAAAAAACGAGCCGGACTATCGACTTACAAGAAGGTATTGACTCCAAATCGCGATGATAAACAAAATACGACGGCCAAAGCGCGATCCCGGAGGCTGTACACGACGATGCTGACGAAGTTTGAATGCGTGGTAATGGACGACGAAACCTACGTCAAACCCAACTACAAGCAACTTCCGGGACAGGAGTTTTATACGGCAAAAGGAAGGGGAAAGGTAGCAGATATTTTCAAGCACATAAAACTGTCAAAGTTCGCAAAGAAATATCTGGTTTGGCAAGCCATCTGTACCTGTGGCTTGAAAAGCAGCATTTTCATAGCTTCCGGGACTGCCAACCAAGAAATTTACGTAAAAGAGTGTTTGAATAAACGTCTGCTGCCTTTCCTGAAGAAACACGGTTGTTCCGTACTGTTTTGGCCGGATTTGGCATCTTGCCATTACGGTAAAAAGGCCATGGAGTGGTACGCCGCCAACAACGTGCAGGTGGTTCCCAAGGACAAGAACCCTCCCAACACGCCAGAGCTCCGCCCAATTGAGAAATACTATTGTCAAGCGGGAGCCACCGTAGTACAATGGTTAGCATGCCCGCCTTGCATACACAAGGTCGTGGGTTCGATTCCTGCTTCGACCGAACACCAAAAATTTTTTCAGCGGTGGATTATCCCACCTCAGTAATGCTGGTGACATTTCTGAGGGTTTTCAAAGCTTCTCTAAGTGATTTCACTGCAATGTGGAACGCCGTTCGGACTCGGCTATAAAAAGGAGGTCCCTTGTCATTGAGCTTAACATGGAATCGGGCAGCACTCAGTGATAAGAGAGAAGTTCACCAATGTGGTATCACAATGGACTGAATAGTCTAAGTGAGCCTGATACATCGGGCTGCCACCTAACCTAACCTAACCTAACCTAACCTATTGTCAAGCGGAACCTAAAGAAGACCAAAAAACTGTTAAGGACGAGCAGCAGTTCAAGGCAAACTGGCTTTCTGCGGCGAAGAAGGTGGCTGTACAAAATCTGATGGCAGGTGTCAAGCGTGAGGCCCGGCAATTCGGATTTGGAAAAGCGAAAGCCTAACTGAATATTTTCCTGAATTTTATACTAATTGAACTTGAAAAAGAAATTTAATTTGATTTTTTAAATAAACGATTTCACCGATTTACAAGCGCTTTCCCTTGACCAAATTTTGACCGTATCACCCTTTAGCCTTAGGTTAGGTTAGGTTAAAGTGGCAGCCCGATTAAGATTCATGCTCACTTCGACTATACAGTCCATTGTGATACCACATTAACTAAAAGTACCTATTACATATGGGCACTTCTAGGTTTAACCGCTGAACCTTCTTGATTATTTTTCTTTGTTGAACCAACCAGATTGTTCCAAAAACATTAGCAGACTGCTTAAGTTAACGTTTTCCAGATCCGCCAGTAATCTGAAGCTATATGCTCCTAAAAGTTGCTTGCGCTTTACACAAAATGCAGGACACTCACACAAGAGGTGTTTAATTGATTCCTTTTCCTCCGCATCATGACAGCTCATACAATAGTCATTATACTTCGCGCCTATAGTTTTTGCAAAATCGCCTATCAGGCAGCGACCCGTTATAGCAGATATCAGGAGTGATATCTGACGTCTCGAGAACACTAGCATATCTAGTGTGCGGTTTAAGTTTAAGTACTTAGCCTTAGCCTTTATGCTTTTGGCTTTATGTAAATCTGAACTAAATTGGATCAAAATTGACATATTAAATATGTTCTCTATGGTACCGAATCAATTAGAGAAAAATCCCATTGAAAATGGGTCTAAAATATGAAACATTCACCATATTTGCCCAACTCTGGTGTACATATATATCTAAATCTGAACCGATTTTGACCAAATTTGGCATGCATAGTTAGAATAATAATTCTACTATCTCTGCAAAATGTCACGTAAATCGGAGAATAACTTTGGCCTCCGTGGTCATATGAGTGAAAATCGGACGAAAGATATATACGGAAGCTATATCTCAATCTGAACCGATTTCAACCAAATTTGGCAAACTTAACAATACTATTAATCGTCTCCTTGTACAAATTTTGAATGAAATCAGGGCAAAACTCTGCCTTTTGGGGCCATAGAAGTGCAAATCGGACGAAAGATATACATGGGAGCTATATCTAAATCTGAACCGATTTGGCCGATTTTTCCACATTTTACGAGAGCCCCAAAACATTTGCCTGTGATAAATTTTAAGAATATATGTTGATAAATACGTCAATTATGACCAGATCGGTGATAAATATATATGGCAGCTATATCTAAATCTGAACTGGCAGCTATATCTAAATCTGAAATGCTGCGGGAACCCTGCCAGCATTTCAAAGTTCCATTTCATCCTTATCGCTACCACAGACTCGTAAGTGACACTGCAACAATCGCCAACTGTGATAGGGGAAGCATATGAAAAAGTATGAAATGTACATGAAAGTATTTTGCCATCACTATTGCTACAAGAGCCATTTTATATTTTGTGAAACACCAAGCGCAACTAGCTTCTTATAATTTATTTAAATAAAATCGATAATGAAATGCTGAAAATATAGTTATTTCGCTTAAAATTGTAAAAGGTATATAGGTGACCAATTTTTGACTTTCCAAATGGAATAAGGTGATTGTTTTTCTGATATTTTACAGACACGCCTCCATCGAAAATAAAACCACTGGGTGATAGACGCTGCAACATGTAACTTGCCACTTGTAAATCAACATCATTCTATCATTAATGAAAAAAACTATGTTAATTGTGTTGTGATAGTGGTATAAATGTTATATTTATAAGAATTTATAAATGTTTAATCAAATTAATAAACATCTAAACAATCGTGTTTTACTTGACCACAATGATTATTTTACAACTATCTTAAAATACACTCTTTCTGATCGTTTGAAGGGCCTCTTATTGGCGTCGTTCTAAATTTATTAAAAAAAGGCACCTAATAATTTTTTGTAGTAACTTGGCGTGGTACAACTTCTCAATAGTGACGGCGCTTTTCCGACGAGTTGTCGTATACGATTGTTTTCGACGTGGTGGGGATTCTCAGAAGCGCCGTCAAATTCAAAAAATGTTGGCAGGGAAGTCAACCCAAGTTCCTAAATATAATCAAGTATGCAATAGCATTAAAGTTTCCGAATAACTTTAATTTTTGTTTATTTTTTTCTATTATTTATACTTTATAACCCGTTTTTTTAAATTAATTTGATTTAAAAAATTTATACATTGAATTATTTTGTTTTGCCTGTTTTCCTCACGGACAAATTTTAGAAAAACGAAATTCCCTTTTGTTATAAAGTATTTTCTTAAAGGCCGGTATGCACCTCTAGTGAAATTTTCGGTAGCAAAAATTTATTTAAGTCTACAACAAAAAAACAGGGCTGTGTACACAAATTTTAAACCAGCTAATCGCTTTTAAAAATTGTTAATATATGTTCCAAATATTCCTCAAATAAATTGTTTATTATTTACAGACCTTTTAAAACTTTTACGCACACAATGATTGTAATAAATTAAATGTTTGCTGCCAAAATATGCTTTTGACAACCTTGTTATTTTCATTAGAGGTGCGTACCAGCTTACGAAATTGAACGCTACCGAAAATTTCGTTAGCATAAATAGCAATGCATTTCTTATGGGAATGAAATTATTCGCTAGAAGCGCATACCGGCCTTAAAGAGCAAATAAACCCGAATTTGTGACAAGTGTAGTAGTGATTTCATCTAATGATTTTTTTTTAGCACCAAAAGAAAATTTAGTTTGTCTAAAATTTCGTTTCTCAGAAAATAAATCTCTTTTTTTCAGTATATATATTTGTGTTAAATTCAATTTTTTAAGTGTATCACTTCAGGATTTTTTCACGAAATTTGGGACCCCCTTTTGTACTATTTACACTATTAATTTTTTGGGGGTTTTTGAAAAACGTCTAGACCAATTTAGGTTTTATTAAGATTTGGTGGGAAGAATCAAAAAATAGCTGGCAACACTGCTCGGCCTAGACCAGAGAGAATAAAAATACAAGAGGACGAAACTGTGAAACAAAACTGCGTCAGTAGGTGGCAGTCATGAGGAAAACTTCTCTAATATGTCGGCGCTTCTCTCAAATATCATACAGTTGGGTCGGCGTCACCAAGTTCAATTCTCTGTCGGCTTTACGAAACGTAAGTAAAATAGGATTTAGAACCTACTTTGTTGTAACAAATGTTCTGTTTTATAAATGTTTTCATTCCATTAAATTTTTTGGCCGATGACTTTATAAAGAATTTATTAAAACAGCGCTGCAGGCATTGTGCGACATCTATGCGGTTGACATTTGTTGTTTTTGTAGAAGACTTCATTTCGTTCTCTTGTTTTTTATTCTCTCTGCCTAGACGTCAATAAATCTTGCCACCGCCGTCATTAATCTCGTGTTGGCTTCGCTCTCCGTTATCCCAAAGTTTGCAAATCCAGTGATTCGGAAGTGGTGTTCAATATCGTAATAAAAACTAAAATTATTTATAGGTGAAATTGTAGTTACTTCAAAGGGAAATCCATTCCCTATTGCCTACTGGCAGAATATTAAATGCGACATTAAATTGGGAAATACCATAAAGTCTGCCCCAACACGACGACAACTTGTACACCAATACATGCTCATTGAAAAAGTGATTGCATGTCGCTTCTTTTAATTTCATTTGACGTCTCAACATTTTGTTTGTTGGAAAAAAAGCGAGATTAACCCTTGAAATCTAGAACGTGCATTTGTTTGTTCGAAATATAGATTACTGGAGTAAACAGCAGAATAAGGATTTGCAACACAATGACAACTATTGTTGAAGTTATACAACATTATCAGCGAAGCATTGATAACAGCCAAGACAATGAGGCTAGGGTAAGTACCCTCATACCCCAATATTCCAGAAAACTGCAGACATATGGAAATAGCAAAAAAAAGAAAGTGAAATAGATGGACAAGTGGCTGGATTGTACGTAAGGGTATATTCCATTAGGGGCTCCTAAATGATATATATTATATGCATGTGTTCTATTTTTGTATGCTCTCAGGGATTTTCCTAAATTCCATAAATGATCATCGAATGTAATAAGGTGTATAGGCAATTAACGTAGCCCAACGTAGCAAAGAACTACCACAATGTCTGCCGCAAACCCAACAACAAAATCAAGGCGGAACAGATGTTTTTATTTACAACCTTTGTTGTTGTTATTTTTCTTCTCTTTGTTGTCGCATCGAATATACAGCGTTGCATAGTTCTATTGTAGAGGTAGTGATTGTGGTTTTATTTTTTGCTAAGGACTCTAACACTTGCTTACAGAAATTATCAAGAAATAATTTCAAGAATCATATTGTCATTGTGAACAAGTGAAGTAAGACTGACTTTAAACTCTAAAATTCCTATAGTTTTAGACTCCTATCCTTTCAAAAGTTTTCCATACTTCTGTAGTAGAGATAGTGATTTTTTTATATTTTGCTAAGGAATATTTTTACACTTGAAATTTTCAAGCTATAAATTCACCATTAGGAACGAAATAATTATAATTAAATTGAAATGGAAAAATGGCTATAAATCAAGACCCCGGTCCTTCCAAAATTTGCAAAATCAGTATATGACTTACATCCACGTTGCCGATTCGTACAAAGAGCAAAGATGTTTCGATTTAAAAAACAGGATGGAATATACCATTTTTTTCGGAATGGCCTATTTTGGGAGTTACGGACACGTTTGAAACAGTTGGTAGAAATCTACCAAAAATGGTTAATTTTTACAATTTGGTAGATTTTGCAAAACTTTCCTCTCCACATAAGATATAATTTTCTATAGAAATAAAATTTTGACCAAATTTTTTATAGAAATAAAATGACCAAAATTTCTATAGAAATGCAATTTTGAGATAATTTCCATAAATCTAAAAATTTTAATTTTTTGTGTTATTTCATACTATCAAAGCCCAATGTGAATATGCTAAGTTCTTCCTTTTTTTGTAGAAGTAGTAACTTTCCATTGTTGTTTCAAGCTAAATTTTTTTGTAGAACTTTCTTTGTTTGGTGCAAGCTAAAATCGTTAAAATATTTAAAATTTGACACATTTACAATTTAAGAGATACTTATATGTCCACAAACTTGTCATTAATAGGATATGAAATGTATTCAAATATACTGCACATGGAATCCGAAAAAGGGTAATAAAGCGTAGATTTCGTATCCGTGGACCCGGAAATATCCTTTGCCCAAATGTTGGCCCCTTCCTATATGAGCAATATGTTTCCCATATTAAAGGACATCTCGAGTATGTTGCGAGAACGATAAACATTTTTAGAAAGGCCCCCTTGGGTAAACAATTACATAGTTCACGAATCCACGCGTAAATTTTGGTTCAAGTTAGCCCACTTTTGGACCCTATCCATAGATTCGCGTTATCCCACTTTGGACTCTGTTTATAGGGTGCTGCCATATTTACAAAATATTAAAGTGAAAATACCGATATTTCGAGGCTTTCCCGACCAATGTTTTACTTCCCATTTTCTCTTTAAAATACACTCTCCTTCCTAAGCTGTCATATCTAATAATTTCATACGTCAAATTTTTCTGCTAAACTGGACTGGACCATATCTGCCTCAGTCCACCACAATTGAAATCTTATCAGCCCAGTGTCCAGTTCTCGCTATTGGTTCCAGTTAACGCTCTTGAGATTTGTTTTTTCTAGACTTCCACTTTTCCACAGGAAAACTAATTTTTCCATTTATTTTACTTAAATTTTCTGATATATAAATATTCGTTTTTAATCTCTTTTCAGCTTCTTCATTGTATCAATAAACTATACAAACTACCCATTAAAGTTGAACACTTACAGGAAACTGGAGTGGGAAAGACGGTAAATTCATTGCGGAAATTCAATGGAGAAATTGGTGTTGCAGCTAAAAGTCTAGTTACCAAATGGAAAGCCATGGTAGCAGCAGAAGAAGAACCCATGGACACAACACCACACTCATATCAAAATGAGACAAATCCTGATGACCATGGTGATTTCGAACAATCACCACATGATGACAAAAATCGTGATGAAGATGATGATGAAAATCTAAATCACAGAAATTCAGGTCATTCCGATAAGGAAAAACATAAAGAACGAAGTCATAGCAATGGTAGTAGTAGTACGCCCCATCATAAGGATTCTAACAATAAGCATTCATCATCATCTTCCTCATCAAAACACTCGAATGATAAACATAAATCATCATCATCCTCTAGAGACAAAGAAATGCATCACAAAAGTAGCAGTAGTGGGAGCAAAGACAGAGAGAAAGAGAAGACCGAACATAAATCCAAGGATAAGCATAAAGACAAGGATCAGGACAAGGAACGCAATGAAAAGCACAGAGAAGAGAAACACAAATCGGAAAAGGAATCAAAAAGAGAAGCATCTTCGAGTCACAAACATAGTTCCAGTTCTAAATCGAAAAGTGAAGAAAAGAGCCATCATCATCATTCGTCTTCAAAGGAAAAGTCGGAAAAAGAAAAATCAAGCAAACATAAAAGTTCCTCAAAAGACAAAGAACACTCCAAGGAGGTAAATATTATTTGACCATTAATTGCAGCAAATAAGAAACTGTGTCTCTTTAAGGAAAAGACATCGTCTTCATCCAAGGATAAAAGTGAGCGGAAATCTTCAGGGTCTTCTACTTCCCATAAATCTGAAACATCTGAACGTAAAAGAAGACAAAATTCTGATACAGAATCTAATGATTTTAAATCACCAACACCTAAAGTTGCAAAATTACAGAAAGAATCTAATCCCGGAAAAATATCCCCCACAGAAGAAGATGATAATGATGACAGTTTCGATTCATCAATGGGAACAAATTTCAATGATATTCTAGGCATGTTAAATATGCCCACCAAGAAAAGCAAGAAAACGGGCAAATCTTCTTCGACTAGCACCACCAGTGGGAACAAGGATAGCCCTCCAAAACCCTCAACAAGCAATCGTAAAAATGGTTTAGATACTTCTTCCTCCATCTCCTACAGTCCCATGTCATCATCGTCCAAACCAACAACCTCGGTAAGTGTAAAAAAAATAAACTTTGATATAGAAACTAAAAAACATCATGATGGGCATTGCTTTGAGTTTTCCAAAGTCCACTTTGGCTAAATTTCAATATGGCTTTTTAAAAAAGGGATTTCAAATCCACTTTTCTTAGATTTCGAGCCTAATGTGAATGGACTATTATTAAGACAATTGAACAATGTTCCTCAATGATCAAAAGAAATGTTAAGACGCAACTGTAGTTCAGTTTATAAAGCAAACATTGATGGGTAATGGCCATAGGGGTATAGCACAGACATGTTCAGAATTTTTGGTAACTACAGCAGTTCAGCAGTTAGAGTTGGGCCGAAGGAGTTGAGGCGGCTCCACTTGCCTGATCTTAGTTGGAAAAAAACTACCCTGGTCTCTCGCAGGAGGAGGTCTCTTTCCTCCGGTGCTATGGAGGGCGTTCGAGTTCCAAGAAGAGCATTAACTTTGTAGCTTTTCGCCGCTACAGTATCCTCATGAATCCTGTTCAGGCCTGTCTGGTCTCTAGGCTCTCTTTTGGGTTTATTCTGTCTGTCGCGGTCTAATACACCTCCGTTCAGTTTCAGTGTAATTGGTCCTGCAACTGTTGTGGACTAACATCTTAGTTGAGGCCAAAACTACTGGTCTGCCACGGGAGGAAGTCTCTTTCCTCCGGTGCATTGGACGGCGGTCGAGCTCCGAGATGTACATTATCCTTTTAGCTTCCAACCGTTTCAGCTACAGTATCTTCATGAATCCTAGTCAGACCTCTCTGGTATGCTGCCTGGTCTATAGGCTCTCGTTTGTAAACCATGGGTTTATTCTGTCTGTCGTGCCTTCATACACCTGCGTTCAGTTTCAGTGTAATCGATCCTAACGTCGCTTAGGGCTTTCATAATACACCCATATAGACCTGTATCACTTGTCCCGGGCTCATTGGTTCACACTTGAAGTAGCAGTATAATCTGGTCACTCTCCACGAACTCCAGGTTATTGTCCATAATTGTGGTGCGGTCATAAACGATTGGCGCAGGGAGGCTTTTAATCCCCGTCACTAACTTTGCCATTCTCTCCTATGTTAAGATAGGTATAGAGACTTCCCGATATTTTAGGATCACATAGACTATTCAGTCTAATGCGATATAACAGGTGGTGAACGCATCTCTTATTAATGAAAGCTGCTAAATTCTACATTTAGTTCAATGACTAGGGGCCTCATTTGCTCTGCGATAGCTTGGATCCTCCTACATAACGACCAAAACAAATTATAGCGATTACACATTTAAGCACCTCCATCCAATTCGAGGAAGCGAGCCGCCTTTACTGGATGAGTCAAGAGTGAAGTAGGTGTCAGGTCTGTAGGTTTTGGATGACACGCGAAGAGATGCTTCGTGATGTGTGAGCCGAATCTCCGAATCTCTTATCTGGAGCTGGAGGGTCGCAGTGTTGACATATTGGACTCATGCTGTTTTGGTTTTTTGGAGTGACATCCAGTGGCAATCCGCAGAACAGTAGTTTGCACTGTTTGAAATTTTCTCCATTGGGTATCGTTAATACTGGAAGTCCAAACGGGGGCCGCATAATCGACAAGGGATAAGACCAAGTCTTTAGTATCGACTCTACCTTTCCCCCATTTGCTACCAGCTTTCCAAAAAGGAATAAACTATCAAACTTCACGCCAAGAATCTTGGGCTTCTTGCATGTGGGCATGCTCTGGCTACGAATATGGATATGAAGCTCAAGGTTCATTTCTTTAGTCCACAACGTGAAAATGGTTGCAGTCAATTTAGGAGCAGATAGTTTCAGATTCTTGGGAATTCAAGCCAGCCCTGATTGAGCCAATTGATGAATCCACATTTTCCACGGTAATCGACTACGACGCCATCAGACCTATGTTAATTAATAACGTTGCGTGATGAGATACATCCACAACACACAAACCTGCTATTGCAGGGGACCTAAGGCAGTGTTTCAAAAGGTTCAAAGTCGCCGGGCATGACGGGAATTTATTACATGGCTAAACAAATTTATCTGAAGATTCACTCATTATGACCGATATTAGGTTGATTTATCCATTGAATCAAGACCCAGACTCTATGTGAATCGTGCAAAACAACCTTCCCTCTCTCACTAGAGCCATTACTCCTATTGAATATCGAAGAAAATTTCCCAATCACATAGATTTTCTATATATACAAAGCAGCTATTGAATACTTCCTTATAACCTAAATAATTTTATTATTTTACTTCCTTTAGAAACCTGATCTTTTGTCATCAACAGCCAAATTGGAACCTCTCGATCCAAGTATAGCATTAGAATTGCCAACAATATCGACAAATTATAGGCCTATGCCACTCAATCAAACAGTTATGGATTGTGTTTTCAATACCTCGTCAAGCTCTTCGAAACCTGCACGAACATTAACTGATGCCGAAGCACTACATCATGGAATTTCATCGAAAACAATGAGGTAAGAATGCAAAATTTCAGTTTTCATCATGTCGATCACTCGATAAATACTACTTTCATTTTTTGATATGCAGAACAAAAATCTATTCTGGATCAAAGACTGGTCAATTGTTTCAAGTACCCACATTGTTTGACATGTGTATAAGAATTTTACAAAAGAATATCGATGGTAAATATATATCGATTTAAAAATATTTTCATAAAATTGTTTTATTCGAAAATTAATATGTTAATTTCCTTCTACACATTTAAAGCTTTGGAGTACACAGGTGGTGTACCATTTGAGGTATTGCGACCCGTTTTAGAAAGAGCCACACCCGATCAATTGTATGTGTTTGAAGATTATAATCCCTATTTAATGGAGGATAGTGATGTTCTATGGCAAATTCATGTTTCGAGAAAATTCCGTTCGCAAAAACGTCTCGAAAATGAATCATGGCGAGAAATGTTCTTGGTAAGTATTGCTCATGCGTTTTTTGTATACCCTTCATTTTATCCCAGTTGTAAAGGCGTTGAAAGAATTTATTCAAATAGAATCCTGTAGGATAACCAGACAATTGAAAGGACTCTAAGAATATTATAGCAATATCTGTAGGAAATCAGATACAGAGATCTACTGAAAGACAGTAAAACGACGTCTATATAGACTTGAGAGCCCTTTTTAATTTCTTATTGACATTTCCAAAACTAAAACATGCAATTTTTTCTGGAAAAGTTGATTTTTAGACTTTTAAATAATGGTCAATTTGGGAATATCATCCTTTGCAATCATTTTAAGTCACTGTAGGCATAGGGATGTATGTGGAGGAAATACAAAAACGAACCCCTTAATTTAATCCAACACAAATGACGAAAACTGTCGCGTGATTTATCTGAAGATAAAGACAACTCGCGTTATAAGCTAGAAAACCTAGTGTAGGGAGTTGTATGGCCGAGTTGTATGAATTAGCACGGGAGACACATAAAGGATGTGGACCAATGCAATGGTCAGAAGAACGATGAAAATACTGTAGGGTGATTCAGACAAAAAGAAGTCTGGAGAACTATTCAAGGAGTGTAGGACGACAGTCAGGAGGGTCGTGAGAATAATGACCGGACACCTAGAATTGAGAGTACATCTGTGACTATTGGGAGCAGCAGAGGATGGTACATGTGGGGCGTGCTTTTACTAGGCAAAGAGTTGACCATATTGGTGAAGAGGTGATTCGGGACACGACGCGGCTTTGGTAACCCAATTTTTTAAAATTATGGAGAATTGCAGTAAAAATTGTAATAAAAATCAAAAAAGGCATTTTCAAAATGTCGACTTTTTGATTGTTTCGTAAAAATTCGATTATTACCACTATCAAAGTCGATCAAAAAATTTGGTCCAAAGTCAAAATACGATTGACTCGTGACCCGTTTTCCAAGAAATCAAAAGTGAAATTTGGTCACTTCGGTTTTTGTGTCCCTAAATTGGAGACAGAGATTTTTACGATAATTGAAATGTAAACCTTCGAAATCGCCGAAATAGATTCTTCGATTGCTTTTGTGTCAGTGTTGAAAGCTAATTTTGCTTATCACTAAAAATCTATAGTCATTTTTGAAACCATGTGTAGTGACTAAAGGTGTGCACGTGACACGAAATTTTCGTGACTCACGCTGATGACAACGGCATGAGTGTGCGTGAGCGTAATTAACAAACCAAATTTCGTGCGTGAGCGTGAGTCACGAAAATTATTTCTTCGTGAGTGTACGTGAGTAACTGTATTTCTATAGAAAATTTTGTCAAAATTTTATTTCTATAGAAATATTTGTCAAAATTTTATTTCTATAGAAAATTTTGTCAAAATTTTATTTCTATAGAAAATTTTGTCAAAATTTTATTTCTATAGAAAATTTTGTCAACATTTTATTTCAATAGAAAATTTTGTCAAAATTTTATTTCTATAGAAAATTTTGTCAAAAATTTATTTCTATAGAAAATTTTGTCAAAAATTTATTTCTATAGAAAATTTTGTCAAAAATTTATTACTATAGAAAATTTTGTCAAAATTTTATTACCAAAGAAAATTTTGCCAAAATTTTATTTCCAAAGAAAATTTTGCCAAAATTTTATATCCAAAGAAAATTTTGCCAAAATTTTATATCCAACGAAAATTTTGTCGAAACTTTATTTCCAAAGAAAATTTTGTCAAAATTTTATTTCTATAGAAAATTTTGTCAAAATGTTATTTCTATAGAAAATTTTGTCAAAATTTTATTTCTATAGAAAATTTTATCAAAATTTTATTTCTTTAGAAAATTTTGTCAACATTTTATTCCTATAGAAAATTTTGTCAACATTTTATTTCTATAGAAAATTTTGTCAACATTTTATTTCTATAGAAAATTTTGTCAAAATTTTATTTCTATAGAAAATTTTGTCAAAATTTTATTTCTATAGGAAATTTTGTCAAAATTTTATTTCTATAGGAAATTTTGTCAAAATTTTTTTTTCTATAGAAAATTTTGTCAAAATTTTATTTCTATAGAAAATTTTGTCAAAATTTTATTTCTATAGAAAATTTTGTCAAAATTTTTTTTCTATAGAAAATTTTGTCAAAAATTTATTACTATAGAAAATTTTGTCAAAATTTTATTTCTATAGAAAATTTTGTCAAAATTTTATTTCTATAGAAAATGTCAAAATTTTATTTCAAAAAAAAATTTTGTCAAAATTTTTTTTCCCAAGAAAATTTTGTCAAAATTTTATTTCTATAGAAAATTTTGTCAAAATTTTATTTCTATAGAAAATTTTGTCAAAATTTTATTTCTATAGAAAATTTTGTCAAAATTTTATTTCTATAGAAAATTTTATTTCCAAAGAAAATTTTGTCAACATTTTATTTCCAAAGAAAATTTTGTCAACATTTTATTTCCAACGAAAATTTTGTCAACATTTTATTTCCAAAGAAAATTTTGTCAACATTTTATTTCTATAGAAAATTTTGTCAAAATTTTATTTCTATAAAAAATTTTGTCAAAATTTTATTTCTATAAAAAATTTTGTCAAAATTTTATTTCTATAAAAAATTTTGTCAAAATTTTATTTCTATGGAAAATTTTGTCAACATTTTATTTCTATAGAAAATTTTGTCAACATTTTATTTCTATAGAAAATTTTGTCAAACTTGTATTTCTATAGAAACTTTTGTCAACATTTTATTTCTATAGAAAATTTTGTCAAAATTTTATTTGTATAGAAAATTTTGTCAAAATTTTATTTCTATAGAAAATTTTGTCAAAATTTTATTTCTATAGAAAATTTTGTCAAAATTTTATTTCTATAGAAAATTTTGTCAAAATTTTATTTCAATAGAAAATTTTGTCAAAATTGTATTTCTATAGAAAATTTTGTCAAAAATTTATTTCTATAGAAAATTTTGTCAAAATTTTATTTCTATAGAAAATTTTGTCAAAAATTTATTACTATAGAAAATTTTGTCAAAATTTTATTACCAAAGAAAATTTTGCCAAAATTTTATTTCCAAAGAAAATTTTGCCAAAATTTTATATCCAAAGAAAATTTTGCCAAAATTTTATATCCAACGAAAATTTTGTCAAAATTTTATTTCCAAAGAAAATTTTGTCAAAATTTTATTTCTATAGAAAATTTTGTCAAAATTTTATTTCTATAGAAAATTTTGTCAACATTTTATTTCTATAGAAAATTTTGTCAAACTTGTATTTCTATAGAAAATTTTGTCAAAATTTTATTTCTATAGAAAATTTTGTCAAAATTTTATTTCTATAGAAAATTTTGTCAAAATTTTATTTCTATAGAAAATTTTGTCAAAATTTTATTTCTATAGAAAATTTTGTCAAAATTTTATTTCTATAGAAAATTTTGTCAAAATTTTATTTCTATAGAAAATTTTGTCAAAATTTTATTTCTATAGAAAATTTTGTCAAAATTTTATTTCTATAGAAAATTTTGCCAAAATTTTATTTCCAAAGAAAATTTTGCCAAAATTTTATATCCAAAGAAAATTTTGCCAAAATTTTATATCCAACGAAAATTTTGTCAAAATTTTATTTCCAAAGAAAATTTTGTCAAAATTTTATTTCTATAGAAAATTTTGTCAAAATTTTATTTCTATAGAAAAATTTATTTATCAAAAATTTATTACTATAGAAAATTTTGTCAAAATTTTATTTCTATAGAAAATTTTGTCCAAATTTTATTTCTATAGAAAATGTCAAAATTTTATTTCAAAAAATAAATTTTGTCAAAAATTTTTTTCCCAAGAAAATTTTGTCAACATTTTATTTCTATAGAAAATTTTGTCAAAATGTTATTTCTATAGAAAATTTTATTTCCAAAGAAAATTTTGTCAACATTTTGTTTCCAAAGAAAATTTTGTCAAAATTTTATTTCTATAGAAAATTTGTGTACAATTTTATTTCTATAGAAAATTTTATCAACATTTTATTTCGAAAGAAATTTTTGTCAAAATTTTATTTCCAAAGAAAATTTTGTCAAAATTTTATTTCTATAAAACAATTTGACAGTATTTTATTTCTATAGACAATTTTTCTGATAGAATTCTGAATCTGCCATTTTTGATAGAATTCTACCTACTGTGGCAACCGTGGTCATTACACCATGAAACTGAGAGGGTTCAACAAAATTGAAAATACAGTGTGCTCGCGGTAACGTAAACTAATTAAAACCAAGAGAGTTCACGTTAGCCAACTTCAGCGAATTTCAGAACAAAACATAGCCATATTCGGGAGTTTTACACATTCTATCGTGTCTTTTTTTTTTTTTTCTTTTTTTGTTACTAGTAATATGAAAAATTTAATTTAAAAAAGAGATCGGAAAAATATCAGTGGGTATGGAATTATAAAGCAATTTAAATTTATATATAAAATTCACGAAAAGAGCCAAACTAGATCACTAAAAAATTCCGTAAGTGTATTTGAAATTGTATTTGGCATTGTGAATCCGCCTTTAATGTCGAAATTCATGCGAGTGCACTGTAGCAAGAAGTCGATTTTTACCTTTATTAAAATGTTTTTGATTTTTTTTTTCAAATGGACTAACCCAGTTTGATAATAGACCTTAAAAAAAGTAAAATAAATCCGAAAAATCAACTTTGAAAGAGTTAAAATTCCGTTGTTGTGCTATCTGGGCTGCATACATAGGCGGGACTTAATCAAACCTAAGTAAATTGTTCTAGTTATAATTCACTGGCATTTCCTATTTTTTATTGCCAATGTTTTAATCGTTTTCTATTTTTTTGTTTTTGTAATATCCAGCGCTGCCAAGAAGAGGAAGACCGTAGATTGAGTATACTAAAAGACAGCATTAAGCAATCACAAAAGATAGCAGCGGCACCTGTACGTAAAACACAACTGGCTTTCGTTGATTCCATGGTAAAACCACCACGTAATGTGATGCGCAAACAAGAGCAATTCGGTACGAAATCGAAGCTAGTGGCTACACCAGCTGCCCGTGTTGCCGCTTTGCAAACGACAACACCAAATGCAGCCAAATCTGGTGATCAACGTTTAAAAGTTGCACCTACTGTACGAGATCATGCTCAAGTTTGTAAGTATATCGAATTTTACTGTCTCTGACATGTAGTTGGAATTTTAAAATATGAATTGTTTTCTTCTCTTCTATTCCATTTGTAGCAAGCTCTGTGGTACGCAATAAAAAGGCACCTCTTATGCAAAAAACATTGGCATTCATGCGCGGTCGCCTAAAACGTTAAAACATAAATATGTAATGGGTGAAAATGTTTTTTCAAATTGTTTAGCTTTAGTTATTTAGTAGGCGAATCGCTAATTTAAATTATTTAACAAAAACAGAAAAGTGATAGTCCTTTTATGTTTGCCTGATTGATTGATTTCCCTTTATCGATCTTCTTCTTCTTTCTCCTCCAATACGCGGGTATCGAACGTCTCTTTAACTCATCTTCTTTTGCACTAACCTTTTATTATCATGTATTGTCTAAGGGTTATTTTTTGATTTTTTGTTCTAGTAAGTCCCTACCTCTATCGCTAGCCAAAATGCATACTCTTTTTTTTCTTTTCCCTTTATCAACTTTCTATTTTTCTCTGTAGTAGTTAAGTATAATTATTTATTATTATTGCAAATTGTCAAAACTAATTTAAGTACATTTTATGTATAACATCACATACACATTCATTTCTTTATATTCTTTCATTATCATAAATGATTTGTTTGGTTTTCGTTGTTTTTTTTTTATTCCGATTAATGCACAATACCTTTGCAGTTTTTTTGTTTCCCTTGCCCGTATACACAGAAAAAAATCACGAAAATTTGTCCAATTAAAGTCTTAATTGAGTTTAAAAAAAAAACATTAAATAAAAAATTGAAGTAACTCAACAAAATGTTTAATTGAAATAAAAATCAATCACAAAAATTAATAGTATCAATTAAATTTTCAATTGGATCAATTTTTTAATTTTATTGATATTATCATTTCTGTGATTGAAGACATTTCAATTAAAAAATTAATTGGATCAATTAATTTCGTTATTGAATAAAAAAAAAATTGGTGTGATACAACATGAAAATTTAATTAAATTTATGTATTGTACATTTTGAGTTTTTTCCCTCAAAAATTGTAATTGTCAATGGTATTGTACATCTAAAAAACAAAAAAATACAATTACAAAAACGTTAGAAATAGTTAACTGTTTAGTATTGTAAAACCGAAGGAAAATAGTAAAAGTTATAAAAATATTTTAATAATACAATAAAAACAACTATCTCAAAATAAAACCAAAAACTTTATTATTGTTGTATTGTATACTAGAGGTCTGCACAATTCCATTTGTAAATGCAGAGTACACGTGTACTTGCTACATGAGTACATCTATTTGAGAGAGTCGCAAAACAATTGGTACACATATTGATGAACACCAAAAGCCATGAGTAACTTCTTGTTGCTACTCTGATGTCTTCACTACAAAACTTCATAGAGTACTCCATGTACCACGTGCAGTTTCAGAAATACAAAAAAAAAACAGTTATTCTCCGTAATATATGCTTTGGTTTGTTATAAAGAACGGCAAACGTTAAGGTGTGTGACATACATAAATATATGAAATATATGATATACATACATATCTAGGATTCATAATAATGGAAAGTTTTGCTTCGAACATAACTGAGAAATACTTGTGGTACCACGTGAAGTGAAGAGAATCCATGTTGTACTTTTTCTCAAGTACTTACATTTTTATTGTTCCTTTTTTTCGGAACACACATTGTTTCGGATAAGTACTTGGTGGTACTTGACAAGCAAGTGTTCTCTTCACTTCAATGCTTGCGCTCTGAGAGAAAGACAGTGTATGTACTATATTCGACAGCGAATTTCATACATGTAGTGAAAAGTTATTCGATGCAGACCTCTATTGTATCAAAGATTTTGAATTACAGAAGATGGGAGAATGGCGACTGAGCACATCAAACCATTTACCAGATTAGTTTAATACTCAAACCAACTCAAATCGCCACGAACATAAGTTCCACAAAAGTATTTTGTGAGAGCGGTTTTTGTTATGGCGGATGAGTGGAAGAATAAAAATGAAAACATATGCAAGAAAAAACATATGATCAAAATTATTTTGTTATGCTGTATGAAAGCGGTAAGTTGGCGATTATCTTCATCGAAGAAATTATTAAATATTCTATTTATTTTAATTTCAGTTTTTTCAATATTCAAGTAAATCGTACGTATTCAATATTCAAGTAAACGGACGTAATTCACAAAAATTCGAATAAAGCTCATGCAACTCCTTCAAAATGCGCTAAGTTGTCTGGAATGAAGCTGTCCATATAAAAGTTTATGTTCCCATATACCAAAGATTATGAATTACAGTTCCATAATCTTTGCCCATATACATACATGTAAATCTGAACCGACAATATATATTTAAGGCTTCTTAGTGGACCATATATTGGAAAATCTATTGACTTTAAATTTAATTCGGTGAATGCCCTGGGATGGAACACAATATTAGTAAAAAATTTCGGAAACATTTATATATGAACCATTATAGAGGCATCTTCGCAAAAGTGTATTTATGATTTACAATTAAGAGAACAATGTCAAAATGCATGTCTCTTTCAATTTTTTTTACTACAAGTTACTCGACAAATTCTTTCGAGTAAAAGTTGTAGATATGTCATGACAAAAATAATTATTCCTTTTTAAATTTTACAAACCGAAGGAGTTACAAATCGCTTTTTTTGGAAATAGTTCTGTAACTTTTGAATGGATTAAGATATCAACATATTTTTTTCTTTGTCTAAAAGCTGAGATGTTTTTCTCTACGTTTAGAGGCTTGTAGGTTCCTAGTGGATTCACTGGCTGATCTATAGACGTCGGAAGTTGGACATCTCGGATGTATGAAATTTTGTTTTACTTGGAAAACGCGAAATTAAGAACCGATTGTCATCATTTTGGCTTTACTGAATAGAACTTAAAAACCTTCATAAAAATATTGGGTGTGTGTGTGTGTGTGCGAATATATCCAATATTTGCGAGATATGGGCCTTACAATTTATTTTATTTTTTGTGCAAAATTCGAAGAAAGTGGGGTCAGTATTTTGAACCTAGAAGGACAGTTTTATAATCGATTATTATTATATTTTCTTATCTGCATTCCTTACAAAATTCTACGTATTCTAGAGGAAAAATATGTGTACCTCTGTGCTTTCGATTGAACGTGTAGACTCTACAATTTGGAATTTCAAAACAATACCTAACCAATACCACTTGTTTCGAAAAAAGTATCAAACATTGTCCGACTCACACCAAATTCGGCACACCTATTAATGGACCAAGAGTGCTTCTATGTTTTAATTTTCATGCAAATCGGCTAAAAGTACATGTCTATGTGCTGAAGAATCCAACTGGGGGTAGGTTTATATGGGGGCAAAATTGAAAGCTAGGCCGATGTAGCCATCTTCGAACTGGATATGGGTTCATAATTGAGGACTGTAGCGTGATTACAACAGACAAGCAGACGGACAACGTTATATCGTCGTATAATTTCTCCCTGATTACGACTATATATACTTTCTTCAGTCAGAAATCGTTTTTTATATATAATAAACGGAATAATAAACCCCATATACAATATACTGATAATATGCGCTATTACAGTGCTTATATTGCCCAGAAGCCAGAGTTTTACTTTCATTTCAAATTTTGCACAAGGGGCACTATTAATAACACAGTAAAAACCATGGATCCTTTTCATCGCAAAAAGGTTTTCAAAGTTTCCTGCAAAAATGAAACTTTCTTTATTTTATGTTAGTCCTGGTACACCCGGAAAAAAGGGACTCTAATGCCAACTGAACTTAATTTTAGTTCATGAAGATTAGTTGAGTTTAGTTAAATTTTGCTCAATATGAGTAATTGTTTCTTATTTGAATAATTTTTTGCTAGCTTGTGACCTATTTACAGTAAACAATCATTGATTTTTTCTGTGTGAGAGGAAGTGTTATTTAACTAAAAGTACATAAAAAATTGAAAATTGGGTGTACAGTATATAAAGAGTAAGTCGATTAAGTCATGTCGTCTGTAGTGAACATCGGTAGCCAAAGGTTGCAAGATTTATAAAACCGTTTAAATAAAACCGTTTATATACAAAATTCAAACCTTACGGAGTTTTAATGAAGGGTTTAATACCTAATAAGGGAGCCACCGTAGTGCAAAGTTTGCGTTTTTGAACTCGTTAATCAGTACTGGTATTAAAAGGTATCAAAACTAAAGTTTCGATTATTCATGAAACACACAATTCTATCGATGGTTACAAATCATATCGTATATTAAGATAACGCGTAAAGAGATTCGGCTCAAGTAAATGCTGAATAGCACAGAACATAAAATGTTTATTAAAATGGAAATTTGGAAAACGTCGATACATTTTAGAAGTCAGGTATGACGTCAGTCTATAAGCTCCTATAAGTATTTCGAAAAATCAGCGTACGAAAACAAACAAAACAAAACGTTTCCAATTGTTTCGTTTCGTACAATCCACATGTTCAAAACGAAACAAAACGAAAACCTGACATAACGGCACTTGCGTTTCGTTTTGTATTGTTTTTGATCGTGAGTGGAAACCAAACCTAAACTGAAAAGTACTGTGGTGCTTAGTAAAATGTAGGAAACAAAACGGTACATATTGAATGCAAACGTTTCCAAACGTTTGCTCATTCATTAAGTACTTACAAGAAGAAAAATCTTGAATGTTATTTTTATACCCTGCGCCACACTGTGGAACAGGGTATTATAAATTAGTGCATATGTTTGCTACACCCAGAAGGAGACGAGATAGACACATGGTGTCTATGGCAAAAATGCTTGGGGTGGGCTCCTGAGTCCATATAGCCATGTCCGTCCGACCGTCTGTCCGTGAACACATTTTTGTAATCAAAGTCTAGGTCGCAATTTAAGCCCAATCGACTTCAAATTTGGCACGAGTACGTGTTTTGGGTCAGAATAGAATCCTATTGATTTTGGAAGAAATCGGTTCAGATTTAGATATAGCTCCCATATATATCTTTCGCCCGATATGCACTTATACGGCACTAGAAGCCAGAGTTTTACCCCAATTTGGTTGAAATTTTGCAGTAGGAGTACAATTGGTAGTATAGTCTAGTGTGCCAAATTTTAAATCGGTTCAGATTTTGATATAGCTCCCATATATCTTTCGCCCGATTTTTCAGATGACAAAGCTTTAATTCGAAACTGAAATTTTGCACCGGGAGTATAATTAACATTGTAGCTATACAAGCAAAATGTTGTTGAAATCTGTTCAGATTTAAATATAGCTTCCACATATATGTTTTTCCGATTTAGGGAAAAATGGCCGAAATACCCATAAGGAAAATATCAAATCGCCACTGCTAAGTCGAAAACTTGTAAAAATTACTCAAATTTTCCTATTACACTAATGCACATCTATCGAAATTGGGTTGGAAAGCACTGGTATAAGGGAATATAAACCGTCATGAAGGAGTTGAGATGGTAACACAAATGTTGGTCTACAAAGTGGTGAAGGGTATAATATAGTCGGCCCCGACCGACTTTAGACTTTACTTACTTTTTTGTCTAGCATTATTTATTCAATTTATATTCGAACAAAAACTCCTGTTATATTGTATTATATTTTTTAACAATTCAATTTTTTTTAACAAAACTAAAATGTAATTAAATTTTTTTAACAAAATTAAAATGTAATTCATTTTCGAAATATTTTAAAATTTTCAATCATCATATTCAAATATCCCATTGACCCTTGTCAACAATATATGCTCTAAGCTTGTTGATGTAAGCTTATTGCGTTGGTCTGCCAATATATATTTTAACGATGAAAATAGTCGCTCCACGCTTACTTGCGTACATGGAATTGCTAACACAATATACGCTATTGTTGTCAATGAATTTTTTTCCCTTTTCCAAAATTCGATAATGTTTTCGCTTATTCCTATTCTACACTGCCGCTCATAAATTACGAGATCGCTTTCAATATTTGTAATAATTGCCTGACTGCAAGATGGTTTATCAAAATTTTTAAGATAAGCCTCAAGTGCATCTTCTGTAGTACTCAGTACAGATGTGCTCCCTGATGTTGTACTCAAATTTTCTGTTGAAGAAGTTGATATTGTAGAATCATTTCCTAAAAAATATAATGTTTTAATTACAATTAGAAAAATTGTGTTAAAATTGTAATACCTTTTAAAGATGAAATACGCGTATTCAATTGGCATATACAGTTTTTTGCTCTTGTAATATGTTCTGCACTTAAAGATACTTTAATCCTCGGATCCAAAAATATTGCCGTTACAAATAAGTCATTGTCAAAAAGCATATAATTCCGTTTATTTACAGCTTCTATTAAAAGTGAACATAATTTTGTACTCAGGAGTTTCTCCAATTGTAATTTAATATTCATTATTTGAATGTATAAATCGCTATAAATCAGATTTTCCGATTGTAATTTTTTAGACGTTACGTAAATAATTTTGAATACTTCTAAACATTCGGAAATAAAATTCCAGCTTTCTTCGGTTATGTCGAAAAATGGATGACCAGCTTTAATCAAATTTATAAACTCTTTTAAATCTGTCAACCTTTCTAACATTAGATATGTAGAGTTCCATCTAGTTGCACAATCTAAAATTGGCACTTTAAAGCCACTTGATTTTAAAAGGTTTAGATAGGTCTGGGTTCTTAGTTTCTTAACGATTAATCGAAATTGGTCTAGTCTATCTTTGATATCGTTTGTCTATAAAACATCGTTGACACAAAGTTGCAAAGTGTGGGCACCGCATCGAATGCTGGTAATGCTATCTAAAGGCATACTCAGGTCCATAGATATTTCTGTGTTATCGGCTAGCGATTCGCCACTATTTTCAATATCTTCATCTGCTGTATTGCTTAGGTCTTTTAAATCTTTGACAGCTTTGATCATGTTTGCGCCATTATCAGTTGTTATTGTTAATATTTGGTTTATATTTATATCGTATTCATTTAAAACGTCCAACAGTATACTTTTCAAATGGTCACTTGTGTGCCGCTGCTTCAATTCTTTGATTCCAAGGGTTTTTATGGTTATGCAACCGTTTCTTATGTATTGTACATTAACACCTAAAACACTTATATGTAAACGAGTTGCTGAATCAACTTTTAATGATAATAGTTTCCCCTTTAATTCATTACTTATTTCTTGTTTCAATTTTGAGGAAAACTTTATAATTCTTTCTATAACGGTATGTTCATTTAATTTGACGTTAATCGCATCAAAAGTTGGTTTTGTTAATATCTTAAATGGACGGTCTTCAGTCATACGGAGTGGTCTGCCACATTTAGTGAACAACTCCACTATAGCCTTCTCCGTATTTTGTTTATTAACTGTACATGTAACTTTTAAAGAATTTCTGTTCACATTCTTAAGTGCTTTTTCACCTTTCTTTTGTATGTAATTTTCGAAAATATCAGGGTGTGTATTTTTAATATGACGCTCCAAATTACCGGCATGCCCACATAAAGTTTTATGGCAGTCTTCATTGTTACATATAAATGTTTTATTTTGTTGGTCATATTCAAATAGTTGTCGTAATATATCACTTTTGGACGCGGCATGATCGTACGAAGACACGGAGTACACTGATATCACGTATTGGTTATGTCCCATTGTTATCATCGTTTCGCTCAGCAAACGTTTGCAAACGTTTTATTTCTATTTCGTACCGAACGAAACAACCTAACGGCACAAATCCGAAGAGCATTAAAGCAATCGTTTTGTTTCGTCTTTTTTGCTTTTGAAATGTTTGGTGTTTTGTTTGTGACTATGTACAAAACGATTGACAAAAATTGAAAAGTTTGTGACTTTAAATGATACGCACCTCAATCGTTTCGTTTGTTTTCGTACACTGCGAAAAATACTTCCAAAAATATAGTTTTAGAAAATGTAGCTTTTTTTCCAAACAATATCTACATACTACTATTTTCCAAAATTTATATTATACCAAAATACATGCAAAAACAACAACATTTTTTAACAGAATTGAATTAACATGTGTTTAACTATATTAAGGTGAATTGACTCCTTTGACCACTACTACAACCAAAGAAATTTGTTAGTAGGGACAGCAGAAAAGTCTGCTAAAACAGCTGAAAGTCTGCTGAAAAAGGGACAGCAGTACTTTTTTGCTGAAATAGCAAACATTTCCTGCTATTTTTTAAGCTCGATTACACAAAAACATACTTTATTTTGGCCGAAAAAAATAAAAATGTCAACTTAGCATCTATCCCAACATAATTAAAACAATATTTTACGAATATCTATAGTATTTGACCAAAAAATCTGAGTATTTATCGAATTGAAGTACAACAGCAAACAAAATGTTTGCTGATCGTATTTAGGAGCTTGTAAGTATATTGCAGTGCAAAAATATGCTTTGGGGACTAATTTATAACCAAAATATTTTATAAATTGTTGTTCATTAGGCCGTGAAGTACAAAAATATAACAGCAGACATCGATTGCTGTTTTTAGCAGACTTTTTTCTATGAGTGTAATTATACCGATTTCAAAATAATAACCTCAATGCTTACCTTAATGACGTGAAATAAATTAAGAAAAATATTTTCGATTTTATTTTATAAAGATTTTTATAGAAGGTTTTTGCTAATAGTTTTCCTTCAAACACATCTTAAAAAAAAAAAAAAACAAACAAACAAAAATATTATGTTTTATACCACAATTCTAATATTCTAGATATAAGGCTAAGCCACTTCTGTGCAATACCTTTAGAAAGATAACAAAGAAAATGGAAAAATCTTACTATTAAATTAAATAAAGAATAAATATAAAGATTTTAATAGGATTTTATTTAATAAAAAGTAAAGCACATTATAATAAAATATTTATTAAAATAAAATACAACAAAATAAAAAATAATTATTATTATTTAAATAGCAAAAATATATAAAATAAAAGTAATTGTAATTGATGTATATGGAGCTTTGAATTCAACCGTCGAACTGAACGGACGTGTTTTCTAATAGCCGAGTATTTCATCGTAATAAGTACTTATTACGAATTTCACGTGTGGTGGAAATAATAAACCACCATGCAGCGAAATTCAAAGTCATCCACTGGGTTGCTAACTTCAGGGCCCAGTGGACGGGTAACGACTGAAGTTATAAATTTGGGCAGCGACCAAGCGTCAGGCCCAATTAGTCGACCTGTAGACGGGTCGACTGGCGGTGACACTTTGGCAAGTCGAACCTTTTCTAAGGTGACGACATCAAAAGGAGGCAATCCCTCTCGAAAGAGATTCAAGGAACGAAGAAATGCTTTGTTTATCCTAAAGAAATTAGGATCAGTCGACCCAAGCACGTTGTCGGCTAAGCAAAGCGATTCCTTAAAATGGGCTCAAGGAATTCTTGAAGCTGGAAAAAGGGAACGATCACCGGATGAGCTACCATCCTCTAAACGGGATCAAAGATCGTTTGCCTCAGTTGCAAAAGACAGCCTTGTGATGGCTATTATTAATAAAGGAGCATTGGACGGTATGATTCCAAGGCAAAAATGGGGGGAAATTGAGAACGCGATGTCTGGTGTCTACTCAGAGGTGCGAAAAAAGTTTCCCGGACCAAGTCCTCGACGGCAAGATGCTGGATGGTATCAAGGACGATATAAGTTAATAGCTTTTGCAGAACAGAGGTCTATGGATTGCTTTAAAGCTGCAGTGATGCTAATTGGTGAAGTTTGGGAAGGAGCCGCTTTGGAGTTAGTCGATAAAAAAGACATACCGGCTAAACCTAGAGCACATGCATGGATACCGGCAAACCCTCCTGATCCCGAGTTAATACTAGAGAGACTAAAAGATCTTCCAACCGCCGATTGGAAGGTTGGTCGTTTGGATGAGGTGGATGGACCAAGACGACATGCGGTGTTTATATTAAACATAGAGTCGCTGCCACATCTAGCCCAGAACCAAGGACGCGTAAGTTATGGCTTTCATGATATCCATATGAAGGTATACAAAAGCGATCAGCCAAAGGATACCGAAACGGACAAGCCTCCGGTAGAGTCAGCAGTGAAAAAATCTCCTAGCGAAGCCGAAGGAGACATAAAACCTACAGACTATGGCGAAAATCATATGCGGGAAGTTTCTACAGGCTCAAGCCTCACCAAAGCTGAACCGCGGATTGTTGCGAGAGTCACCGAGATCTGTGAAGAGGAAACCCTTGATGACTCAATTGAAGCGGCTGATGTGACGGTGGTTGAAAATTTGGATGGTTCTATGGTTCCTCCAGATAAATCTTCACCATTGTAAGGCCGCTTGTGCTGCCTTAAAAGTTCTCCTGATGAAAGGAGACATAGATATAGTTCTTATTCAAGAACCATACATATATAAGAACAAGATCTGTGAATTAAGCACTCCGGGTTTCAAACTTTTGCATAATACCGGTAACGATATAAATCGAGCATGTATAATTGCTAAAAACGAACTAAACTTGTTTCTGCTTCCTTCATTGAGCAATGCAGACACAGTCGTAGCCAGTCTAGAGATATTCACATGCAAATATTGGGTATCTTCGGTCTACATGGGACATGATAGGGATATGCCACCCTGTGCCGTTAAGACCTTAGTTGAGGAGTCACTAAAAACAAAGACAAAACTCATTATGGGATGCGATGCAAATGCACATCATAGTATTTGGGGAAGTAGTGATACTAATGCAAGGGGAGAGTCGCTAATAGAGTTTATTTTGCGTACTAACCTGGTAGTTTGCAATAAGGGAGATGCACCAACCTTCGTCACCAGGAACAGACAAGAGGTTTTGGACGTAACGTTGACCTCTCCGGAACTGAATGATAAGATATCTGAGTGGCAAGTTTTGAGGGAACATAGCTTCTCAGATCATCGCTACATCAGTTTCAGATTGGCTGTTCGTACTTCAAAGACCACATTTCCGCCAAATGTTAGGAAAGCTGATTGGAATAGGTATAGGGAATCGTTCAATTTGATGATACCGGAAGTGCCGGAGACAAATATGAGCACTGTGCAAGATATCGAACACGCAGTGGAGCGGATTACTAAGGCCTTCAACATTTCACTGAAAGCTGCATGCCCTAGAGGAAAGCCAAGGGGAAAAAATCGGCCGCCATGGTGGACTACGGAGTTAAGTAATATGAAGAAATCCTGCAGGAAGCTCTTTAACAAAGCAAAGTCCACAAGAGCTCCGGAGGATTGGGACACTTACAAGATGAATCTGAGAGAATATAAACGAGAACTGAGAAGGTCTCAACAAAACTCTTGGGATGATTACTGTAGCAGTATTGAGAATACGTCAGAGGCTTCCAGACTACGGAAGGTACTAGCATCCACTAACACCGCTCCAGGTTTCATTAAAACATCGGAGGGAAATTGGACAACGTCCAGTGAGGAGACGTTGGAGGTACTATTGGACACACACTTCCCTGGAAATCAGACGGTTGAACCATGTTCCGGCGGTGTAACAGAGGCTCAGCGATCATTTCCTATCGAGGAAATTGTGTCGGAATCTAGAATAAAATGGGCTTTAAATAGCTTTGGACCATTCAAATCCCCCGGACCTGATGGAATTACTCCGGCGGAGTTACAGGCAGTGGCTGAAAGAATTATCCCCTGGTTGACGGTGATATATAAACAATGTGTAAACTTAGCATATATTCCAGAAAAGTGGAGGGAAACAAAAGTCGTCTTCATACCTAAAGCAGGAAAAGCCTCTCACTCGAGTGCGAAGGATTTCCGACCAATCAGCTTATCCTCATTCCTACTTAAGACCCTGGAGAGGATGATAGACATGTATCTTAGAACTAGCGTGGATTCAGGTTTGCTCTCGAAACGACAGCATGCATACTCGAAGGGCAGGTCTACTGAGACCGCATTGCATGAACTGGTCAGCTTTATTGAAAGCTCACTATCTGTCAAAGAATACACAATCGTGGCGTTTCTAGACATCGAAGGGGCGTTCAATAATGTCCATCCGAGCTCGATATTAAATGGACTGACAACTCTGAATGTTGATCCAGGTATACTTAGGCTGTTAGACGAACTTCTAATGAAGAGACGTATTTCAGCCACACTAGGGCAAGCAAACATACAAGGTTATGTGAACAGAGGCACTCCCCAAGGAGGAGTTCTATCACCTCTTCTTTGGAATGTTGCTATAAACAACCTTCTGGTTTCTCTAGAAAAAGAAAGGATAAAAGTGGTGGCATACGCAGATGATGTGGCGCTAGCAGTCTGGGGAAAATTCCCATCCACAATCAGAGATATTATACAGAGAGCTCTCCGGATGACTGAGAAATGGGCGAAAGATAATGGTCTTGGTGTAAATCCAGCAAAGACAGAAATAGTCATGTACTGCAAAGATCGCAAAACTCCCACGGTTAGGCCCATTTCCTTAGGGGGTACTGAAATTCCCTTTGGTGAGTGTGCAAAATACCTTGGCGTTATTTTGGACAGGAAGCTGAATTTTAGGCTTAATATTGAAGAGAGGGCGAGAAAAGCCACGGTAGCTCTGTACTCGTGCAAAAAGGCAATAGGGAAAAAGTGGGGACTAAGACCAAAAATTGTGCATTGGCTATACACGGCAGTGGTTAGACCTATAATGCTA
Source organism: Haematobia irritans (assembly GCF_050003625.1). NCBI lineage: Eukaryota > Metazoa > Arthropoda > Insecta > Diptera > Muscidae > Haematobia > Haematobia irritans. The sequence continues at coordinate 135,304,785 of NC_134397.1, forward strand.
TATGGTGTTGTAGTCTGGTGGCCGGCACTTCAGAAACCGACTTGTTTAGATAAAGTTCAGCGTATGGCGAGCTTATGTATCTCAGGCGCATTTAGTAAGACAGGAACAGACTCCCTTAATGTCATGCTACATCTATTGCCTTTAGACATTTTGGCCAAACAGTCAGCTGCAACAACGGCTGTGCGGTTGCGCGAGCTATCGCTGTGGTCGGAAAAAATGTACGGTCATAGTTCGGTCCTCAAAGTAATGCCAGATGTGCCTAACGTAGTGGATTACACCCTGGCAAAACCACTTTTCGACAAAAAGTTTTAAACTCTAATTCCCAACAGTGAGGCGTGGTGTACACAGATATAAAAGATATATAGATTTCTATACTGATGGCTCCAAATTGAATGGACAAGTGGGGTTCGGAGTATATTCTAAAGATCTGGAAATTCGAATAGCGAAAAGATTACCTAATCACTGAAGTGTTTTTCAGGCTGAAATATTGGCAATAAGAGAGGTGGTGAATTGGCTGAGAAGTAATGTTCCAACAAATATTGGCATTAATATATACTCAGACAGTCAACCTGCAATAAAATCCTTGGACTCTGTGTTCCTTAACTCAAAAACGGCCATAGACTGCCGCAAATCTCTCAACGAGATGGCTGAGCAGTACAATATTCACCTAATATGGGTGCCTGGTCATAGGAACATACGGGGAACTGTGAAGCAGATGTGTTAGCAAGGCTAGGAACTACCTTACATATTCCAGGGGAACTAGAATCTGTTGGTATGCCTCTGGCCACCTGCAAGCTCTTACTGCGTGAGAAGGCTGTTATGATGGCCAATATTCGATGGGAAAATTGCAAGGGTTGTAACGACACCAAGCAAATATGGCCCCATTTAAACTTAAACCGCACACTAGATATGCTAGTGTTCTCAAGGCGTCAGATAGCACTCCTAATATCTGCTATAACGGGTCGCTGCCTGATAGGCGAATTTGCAAAAACTATAGGTGCGAAGTATAATGACTATTGTATAAGCTGTCATGACGTGGAGGAAAAGGAATCAAATAAACACCTCTTGTGTGAGTGTCCTGCTTTTTGTGTAAGGCGTAAGCGAATTTTAGGAGCATATAGCTTTAGATTACTGGCTGACCTGGAAAACGTTAACTTAAGCAGTTTGTTAATGTTTTTGGAGCAATCTGGTTGGTTCCACAAAAGTAAATAATAGAGAAGGTTCAGTGGTTAAGACTAGAAGTGCCCATATGTAATAGGTACTTTTAGTTAAATGTGGTATCACAATGGACTGAATAGTCTAAGTGAGCCTGAAATTTAATCGGGCTGCCACTTTAACCTAACCTAACTTAATTGATGTATACCCAACTCCCATGGACATAACATTAAACAATTAAATAATGCTCAATCCTCTGTTGAATTTGTCTACCATTTGAGATTTCAATTCAATGATATAATTATTGAAATCTTAAAAAGTTAAAAGAATAAAAAGTTCAAATAATTATTAAAATGTTAACAAATTTAAAAGAATATTCTCAAATGGTATACAAAAACGTAGCAGCCGGCACCCTCGTGCAGGGTTCAGGAGTGGGATTTTTGCCAGCCACCTAAAACTGAAAATAAAAAAATTATATAAAAAGAAAAACAAATTTGGTTGCAACATAATTTGATTTTGCAAATATTCATTAATTTCGTTGTATGCAAAATAAAAATTCTTCCATACAATATAACAATAAATTCATGAATAAAAACAAAAAAAAAAATACAAACGAAATTAATGAATATTTGCAACATCAAAAAGTTACATTAAAAAAAAATTATAAAAAAACTTAAAAATATATTCTTAATTCTAATAAACAATAGAAAACGTCAAACGTAAAAGGTACAATTCAGGTACAATTGATAATATAATATAATATAATATAATATAATATAATATAATATAATATAATATAATATAATATAATATAATATAATATAATATAATATAATATAATATAATATAATATAATATAATATAATATAATATAATATAATATAATATAATATAATATAATATAATATAATATAATATAATATAATATAATATAATATAATATAATATAATATAATATAATATAATATAATATAATATAATATAATATAATATAATATAATATAATATAATATAATATAATATAATATAATATAATATAATATAATATAATATAATATAATATAATATAATATAATATAATATAATATAATATAATATAATATAATATAATATAATATAATATAATATAATATAATATAATATAATATAATATAATATAATATAATATAATATAATATAATATAATATAATATAATATAATATAATATAATATAATATAATATAATATAATATAATATAATATAATATAATATAATATAATATAATATAATATAATATAATATAATATAATATAATATAATATAATATAATATAATATAATATAATATAATATAATATAATATAATATAATATAATATAATATAATATAATATAATATAATATAATATAATATAATATAATATAATATAATATAATATAATATAATATAATATAATATAAGAAATAATAATAATAAGAGAAAATAATGATAAAATGATGCTACTGATGGGTGGCTGCTTCGATGATGGTGGCTGCTTGGATGATGGTGGCTGCTTCGATGATGGTGGCTGCTTGGATGATGGTGGCTGCTTGGATGGTGGCTGCTATTTGGAGGCATTGCAGAAGCAAGTTTCACCCAAAGCAATTCTGTTGTACGTCCCCAAAATCCAGTCTTTGCATGTCTTTCGTTCTCTATTTCCGTCCACATCTTTATTACTTCCCTCTATTCTATCTTTTTCCCTATTTATATTTCTATTTTTCTATTTCTATCTATTTCTAAACTAATATATGTTTGCAACAATCGACATAATATTTATGCAAAACAAACATAATATTCTCTAACATATTATCATAAGTGTCCCAAAACATATTAACATATACGTTTGTGAACTTTATATGATTGGTAAAACGTTGAGTTCCTAAACATGAAAGTCTTTTTCGTCCGTACACCTATCGTCACTTTAGAGACTGTCAAACTTCTTCCGAATCTTTCGGGCTGCCAATACTTTTGCCCGAGCAACAGCTTGTTCTTCTGTCAACCACTTAGCCTTTTTGAATAACAAGACCATTGTTAAGTGGTCCAGAATCATCAAGCGAAGCTCGTAGCACTCATCATTCTTGTTGAAGAATTGTGGGAACAAATTAGAATTAACCTCCACACTTGTGTCCATAATTAGTTTTTTCAAACCAACTATGTGCAGGTTTTCCTTCAAGGTGTCATTGAGGATTCTAATATGAACTATTTTGTAGAACTCTTCGGAGGGATTCGACAATTTGAGTTCTTTTGTATAGCTCTTAAGAGCTATGAAATTTTCCGAAATAGAATTTATTTCGCCTATCTTCATCATATATTTGTCGCATTGACAATTGCTGGTCGCCTTTTTCGAGCGCCACTGAACATTGTATCCAGCAAAATATCTCAATGCAGCTTCTTCATTTGTCGAAATTTCCCCCAGGAAGTTTCCTAATCCATACCTCTCATCTGCCGTTTGGGTTACGGCTGTATGAATGGTGCCTTCCTCCGCTGTTAGGGTAACGACACTCATATTATCTTCATCTGTTGACGCCTCGTCGTCATCATCCGATGAAGATATTTCGAATTCGTCCTCGCTCAAGCTGATGCTATCCGAGTTCCATTAACCCGCCATTATCTTATTGCAAGTGCCAACTTCCTTTGCTATTGGCGTTATTTGTTCTTCATCGCCAAGTCACAATCGTCTTCGCAATTCGACATTTCATTCGAATTGTTCACAAATGACATCGAACACAAATGAGACATTGTTATAGAAAATTCCCGAGCGGACGGGTGGTTACAATTGCCACCTCGAGATCGAACTCGAGCGAAGAAATTTTCCAGAGCATCCTGGTTGAAACGACCTTGGGCAATAAATGTAACATCTGACATAGATTCGAAAATGTAGTCTGTCATGTCCATGATGGCTTCCAAGTAGGCAATAAAATTTTTTTGGCTTAGAGTATTATTTGCCATTTTTAAAGTTTTCAAAAATGCCGTGAAGTCCGACATTTTACGCAATATATCATTGCTACGTGTTATTGGACGTTTATCTTGATTTTTATTGTGAAATGAGCGACGATTGCTCAAATCGAAACCGTCATTGACTTTTTTCAGAAAATTAGCCGTCGCAATTGCATTTTTCTCCACTGCCGGAATATTTCGGAAATGTTGTTTGTCATGAAGAAACAAAATTCCTGCGGCAGTGGTTCTGCTCATTACTTGAGCGCACATTCTAACATTCATCTTTTGGAATGTATTTGGATATAAATGTGCATGTGTCAATTTTGGTGCTAGACGGGCAGAGCTAGCTTGGGAATCAATCTTCTAAAACTCTTTTATTACATTCCAACTGGCATAACCTTCTGGTGTTTTAATGTCTTGCGCTAACAGTGCATTCCTCAAACCTTTGAAAATGTGAGGAACATCATGGAACATATAAATGCGATGTCCCTCGTGGAGGAAGTAATGACGGCTATCGGAGTTGAGCAAATTACTAAAGAGTTTGCAGTTGCTCCCTGCCTGGTCTCCAATGAGACAAATTATTCTTATAGCGCACTCTTTTTGTAAGACATTTATATTTTTTTATAAGGTTTACAAAATTTTGGCCAGTGTACCCGTTTTTCGTGAAGTAATGACTAAATGCATACTTCCAGGCCTTAAACGCACCTTTAACCATTACAACAAGGACTTTCGAGGCCACTTTTGAAGTCCTGTTTCCTTCGCCATCATCTTCAAGGCCCTCAAATTAGTCCAAATCCTTATTATAAGTCATCTCCATCCTAATTGCCATTTCGTCAAAGAGGAGAATTGCATGCCTATCCCTCTCTTCCACCTGAGAAACTAAGTGTTTCAAACCCTTCACAACACGTTGGTCGATACCAGGTTTGATGCTATTTATGGGAACCCACGATCGTATGGTTCTCCGATTTGGCAATGCAAAATTCTCCTCCTCCCTCATATAATCTAAGGCTCTAGGGCATTTGAAATACATATTGAGCGTAATATTGCGTTCTTCCAGCAAATATTTATTTCGCCCAGGTTTGCAGATGAGGTTAGCAAAAACTTTAGCACTTGGAGAGGCGTTTCTAGTGTCTACAGCATTTGCTCGTAGACATCTGAGTTCGTCTTCCAAACTCTTGTTTTTTTTCTTCCACCTTCCACCTTTGCCAGCAAAAAAATCAACCAGGCCAGCCTACTGGAGGTCTAATCATCGAATTCATCGGTAAAACAAAATCCTCTGCCAAAAAACCTTAAATGCAGTGCAACAAATGAGATTCATGCGACACAGAAAAATTATAAATCTAAATATCCAGAGGAGCCATCAAATGTGTCTCTCAATTTGTTGGAAAACCGAAATCCTATTACGAAGAACAGTAGGCACAAGTCATCCGACATTAAGGAGACTACCAATGGAAATCAGGAATCACAGAAGAATTACCCTATTTGTTCTCGCGGAGAGAAGGATCAACATAATACCTTGCAAACGAAAGCAGATGGCAAAGACTATGCCGATCATTTATTATATAAGGCAAAAAATAATGAAATTTCCTCTAATGTAATAGGCGAAAATATGCTTAACCATTCTCGCAAAGACCAGACTGTGATGACCACAAGTACAGTAAAGAAAAATATGGTAAAATTGCAAAAATCAAATCACGGAGAAAATCATAAAGTACGAAAGCCAAGGAAGAATTCAAGCCAAAGGGAAATCACTGGAGGCCAAGAACTTTTGGCACTGTCACATAAAAAGATAAAAACACACGATCCCACTCATCGTAAAGACGACGAAGAGATTAATACCACAAAGCAAAATCCGAAAGAAACAGAAAGCTTGACAAATAATAATTCAAAAATTACATCAACAACTACCATTTCATCTTCCACGGAAATGAGCAACATGGCCCCATCTCAAAGTTTTAGCAAAGACAATGGATTTTTCCATATAACACTGGAACATCTAAGCAAGATTATAGGCCAAAAACCAGTAGAGAAATTTCTTAAATATTAAATAGGACCGCGACGTTTCAAAAGCAATTCTACAATTTACCGGCATTAGGAGTGCAGGCCACTAGTGATGCATCAACGTCTGATAGTGATGAAGATATTTTCGATTATGTGACTCGTTTGGTGATCTTTATGAATCTTTTGGTGGAAGACGTGGAAATGTTTGAGATATTGGAACTATGTCTATTTTTTCTAAATTAAGCATTTGTCATGCTTGTTTCCATTTGTTAAATATTCCACATAATTTTTGTTTTTATATTTTTTTTGTATGCTATTTTATGAAATTCAAATACTAAAATGGTACTAAGGACCTTAACAAATAATACGTGCAATATAATTTACAGAGTGTAGTATAAAAACAAGTAAGTAAAGTCTAAAGTCGGACGGCGCCGACTATATTATACCATTCACCACTATGTGTACCAACATTTGTGTTACAATCTCAACTACTTCAAATTTGCTGGAAGCTATGTAAAAGTTTGCATTTCCAGATACAAATACTTATAATGGAGTTAATGTTTGTAGAAAAACACAATAATTAAAATTTAAATCGGCTAATGCCATGGGATGAAACACAATGTTAGTAAAAAAATATGGGAAATATGAAGCGGGAGAAATTTTAATGCAATTGTACAAAAAGAGCATTTATGATTTATCAGGTGATACATATATGTTCCAAATCATCACAGAGTTTTGTGTAAAGTGTGGGAATGTTGGCCATATTTGTATAAAAAGGAATATATGGAGGTTTTATCTAAATCTGAACCAAATCAGATCAAACTTAACACACTTAAATATCATATTAAACATAAACATACATAACACGGTTTAAGGTTGGTATTAACTTCGAGTTTAGCCGCTAAAATCGTAATTTTTTCACGATAACTTTTCTTTAATAATCCATTTTAAGAAATACAAACTTTGTAAAGACTTGCTTTGCGCTTTTCCCCATCAAGTTATAATAAAATCTGCAACAAATATGTATGATCTTATGCCCTTTTTCATTGATTTAGTTTTCACTTTAGTGAAAAACTCGAACTTGATACCCACCTTTACCACAAAAACTGCTAAAACAGCAATATTTAAAATCAGAAAAGACGTAACTTACATTGCAAACATTTGACAGGAGAAGCAAAACACTTTCTTGCAGTTCCTTGCGCTTGCTTGTTACGGCTTTTTTGATTTCTTTTGATGCTCTACTTACCTACGAGCAATGTTGGCATGGCTCCTTTCCGAAGCTTTCGAAGGCCCACGCAATCAGCCTCAAAGTGACGGCTGCATACGCGGGCACTTGCAGGAAGCTTCTCCAGATCCAGTTTTAAATTGTAGCACCATTTTATCCGTGCTTCTATGTCCGATGGGAAAAGGAAAAAGAGGTGCTCACCACCACCTTTAACCTTTTCCCCCTTACAAAGAATGCACTTCATTTTCACTTACAAAGACACTTAAAAAAACACTAAAACTAAACTTAAAATTAATGATTTTTTTTAATTATTAAATTTAAAAAATCTATTAAAACTATAAAAACTAAGAACTAACTAAATAACTAAACACCTACCACTTCTCTTCACTAATACTTTTAAAAAAATTTACCGCGCAAATTCGATAAAGTCATCTTTACACCCGCGAACATGTTGGTGGTAACCAACAAATCCGACGAACAACGTATATTTGCAAATACTCGCGAGATTTTTATAACAATCTGATCCAATATTATGCACTCAGAGAAAATATTGGCAGATCTTTTCGAATATCTGATCCAATATTCTACACTCAGAGAAAATATTGGCAGATATTTTCGATTATCTTAAACTGTGAATGATTAACAAAAGTTGCAGAAAATACACTCATAGAAAAAATGTATGCTAAAAAACAGCAGTACATGTCTGCTGTTACATTATCTCAGAGAATAAAGCCGCCGATTTAACTTTTAGGCAGTCGACGCCGCCTCCGAATATGTCGACTTATCTCGACTCAAATTTAGCCGCCAATTAATCGAAAATGTCCATTTAAATCAGAAAAAATTACTTCTAATTGTCGAATTTTTCCAAAATTTTGAACCTTCCACCCATTTTTCCTATTTTTATTTTGCCTATTTTTTCCAAAAAAAAATTAAAAAAATACATCAAAACAAATTACATTAAAAATGTGAACTTTATTGAATTAATTTTTTTAAAATAATACATCAAAACAAATTACATTAAAAAGGTTAACTTTATTACATTAAATTTATTAAAATAATACATCAAAACAAATTGCATTAAAAATTTGAACTTTATTACATTAAATTTGTTAACACACCTATTATTCAAAAGTCAGCCAAGAAACAACAGCTGACTTAGGTTCCACACCACAGAGAATTCTCTTCTCTCAACTCGTTACGAATGTGAAAAATAAAAGAAAATAGGAAACAAGCTGCAATGTTTGTTTACAACCAAATTGTATTAAACTAATCTGGTAAATGCAACATTTGGTTCGACGCAAGCCAATCTCCCATCTTCCTCCATGTACCACGTGCAGTTTCAGAAATACAAAAAAAAAACAGTTATTCTCCGTAATATATGCTTTGGTTTGTTATAAAGAACGGCAAACGTTAAGGTGTGTGACATACATAAATATATGAAATATATGATATACATACATATCTAGGATTCATAATAATGGAAACTTTTGCTTCGAACATAACTGAGAAATACTTGTGGTACTACGTGAAGTGAAGAGAATCCATGTTGTACTTTTTCTTAAGTACTTACATTTTTATTGTTCCTTTTTTTCGGAACACACATTGTTTCGGATAAGTACTTGACAAGCAAGTGTTCTCTTCACTTCAATGCTTGCGCTCTGAGAGAAAGACAGTGTATGTACTATATTCGACAGCGAATTTCATACATGTAGTGAAAAGTTATTCGATGCAGACCTCTATTGTATCAAAGATTTTGAATTACAGAAGATGGGAGAATGGCGACTGAGCACATCAAACCATTTACCAGATTAGTTTAATACCCAAACCAACTCAAATCGGCACGAACATAAGTTCCACAAAAGTATTTTGTGAGAGCGGTTTTTATTATGGCGGATGAGTGGAAGAATAAAAATGAAAACATATGCAAGAAAAAACATATGATCAAAATTATTTTGTTATGCTGTATGAAAGCGGTATTTTCAGTTTTTCAATATTCAAGTAAATCGTACGTATTCAATATTCAAGTAAACGGACGTAATTCACAAAAATTCGAATAAAGCTCATGCAACTCCTTCAAAATGCGCTAAGTCATCTGGAATGAAGCTGTTCATATAAAAGTTTATGTTCCCATATACCAAAGATTATGAATTACAGTTCCATAATCTTTGCCCATATACATACATGTAAATCTGAACCGAACAAATAAGACGAACTCAGATGTCTACGAGCAAATGCTGTAGACACTAGAAACGCCTCTCCAAGTGCTAAAGTTTTTGCTAACCTCATCTGCAAACCTGGGCGAAATAAATATTTGCAGGAAGAACGCAATATTACGCTCAATATGTATTTCAAATGCCCTAGAGCCTTAGATTATACTTTTGTGGAACTTATGTTCGTGGCGATTTGAGTTGGTTTGAGTATTAAACTAATCTGGTAAATGGTTTGATGTGCTCAGTCGCCATTCTCCCATCTTCTGTAATTCAAAATCTTTGGAAATACCTTTTATTGTTGTATTTATGCATTTATTGAAAAAATTTTCTAATATTGAACTATAAAACACACCAAATTTCTTTAATTAAAAATTTAAGTAAAATAATCGGCTTCGTCTTCGGCCGATTAATGCTTTTTTGCCGAACATCGTCTTCGGCCAAAAAACCCCGCTTCGGTCGAGCTCTACAAGAGAATACCGCTTTCACCTAATCCAATTGAAACAAAATAGAGAATACGTACAGCTATGAATTTTATTTGTTTTTTAAGTTGATAAATAATTTACAAATAGTACACAGTCTCTTGTTTATGTGAAAAAATATTTTAATATCAAGTTCCCAAACAGGAAATGCAATCATTATTACTGAAAGATACTTTAACTAAACGTTGGCAATTCGTGGGTAATGCAATCAAACGATTGGGTGTAGTAGACGATGATGATGAAGACGAACTGCTTTCACTGAAACGAAATTTGTTTCTTAGAAATATGCGATTATGGTGAAGTAAGAAAATCACATTACCCCATAGCTGAAAGTTTTTTGACATCCCAAACACGTAGGCTACCATCACGACATCCAGATGCTAAATGACGGCCATTGGAGCTCCAAGCAATATTTGTCACTGTCGATGTGTGATCTTTTAGTTCATTTAGTTGGGATCCTGCTGCCAAATCAAAAATTCGAATTTTCGATTCTTCACCACCAGCTGCAATCATTTTTCCATCTGGACTGAAAGCAATACTACAGACGGGTTGTTTACAATCGGAGAAGACCCTCATTAGTTTACCACTAGTGACACACCACAAACGGACAGAGAAATCTGCTGAGCCTGTGGCAATGTAATTACCATTCGGATGAAAAGCTAAACACTGTAAAGACATTCAAATATGTGAGGACATTACTATTGTTTCTTTATTTTTTAAAAGAGGGCCGAGGAAGATTTTGCTATCAAGTAGGGATATTTTAGTCAGGGATTTTTTATTTTTCCCACAACAGTTTTGACGTGGTAAGGATTGTCGTCAAATTAAAAAAAAATTTGGCAGGGAAGTTTAGAAACTACACGTCGATAACACCGTTCCATGATTCATACCAATAAGACAATTTTGCCATTTATTTCCTAAGCTCAATATGTAGCCCCAACGAAAATTCCGTTTGCGTGCCAATAAGGCAGTATTGTAATGTATTTCATGGTGCAAAATGTAAGTAGACGATAACATCGTACGAACGAAATTTTCAATAGATAAAGGCCGGCATACACCTCCAGCGGCAATTTCCGCTATCCATAAGAAATGCATTACCACATAGTTGCTAACGAAAATCCCGTGAGGAGTTATTATCGACTGTTTACATTTTCTGTCCATAACATATACATAGCAAAACTGTGTTATTAGTACACAAGCGAAATTTCTGCGAGAGTTGTATACACGGTTGTCGTAGTTGGTAGACTTCTACTAAAAATGTTTGGTAGATTTCTTGATATTTTGGTAGATATTGCAAGATATACCTCTCCAACTAAGATGAACATCAATTTTCTATAGAAATAAAATTTTGACAAAATTTTCTATAGGAATAAAATTTTGACAAAATTTTCTATAGAAATAAAATTTTGACAAAAATTTTCTAGAGTAATAAAATTTTGACAAAATTTCCTATAGAAATAAAATTTAGACAAAATTTTCTATAGAAATAAAATTGTGACAAAATTTTCTATATAAATAAAATTTTGAAAAAATTTTCTATAAAAATAAAATTTTGAAAAAATTTGGACAAAATTTTCTATAGAAATAAAATGTTGACAATATTTTCTATAGAAATAAAATTTTGACAAAATTTTCTATATAAATAAAATTTTGACAAAATTTTCTATAGAAATAAAATTTTGACAAAATTTTCTATAGAAATAAAATTTTGACAAAATTTTCTATAGAAATAAAATTTAGACAAATTTTTCTATAGAAATAAAATTTAGACAAAATTTTCTATAGAAATAAAATTTTGACAAAATTTTCTATAGAAATAAAATTTTGACATTTTCTATAGAAATAAAATTGAGACAAAATTTTCTATAGAAATAACATTTTGACAAATTTTTCTATAGAAATAAAATTTCGACAAAATTTTCTATAGAAATAAAAGTTTGACAAAATTTTGTATACCCGTGTAAAAATTGGAGGATCCAATCCTATCTAATAATATCAAATTGGGTCTAATTGGATCTGTTCAGATATTGGTTCAGACATAATTAGATATGCACATATATGCTATATATGGTGCTAGATCTGGTTAGATATAATTGCAGATCTCATCATATATAGTATAATATCTAATTATATCTGGCATATCTAATAATATATGCTTGGATAGGACCATATATAGCACTATATCTAATAAGATATGGTAGATATAACATCATATCTGACTATATATGGGGTTAAATACGGTCCAAAATATAAAAAAAAATCATGAACAAGTTAAAAAGATTTTTGAAATACACGTCTAAACCTCAATGCCATTATGTCAAATGTCAACGCCGTCAGGGGCATCACTTCTAAACAAATTTAACGCCAGACTAGCTGAGAAAATTAAGAAATTTAATATAATTGTTTTAAATGTGTTCCTTTGATAAAGTGTATATCGTTTCCTTTATTGCGGAGTTTATGTAGGTAAGTAGATTGTATTTGTTATTTCCTTAGTAGTCATTTTCATATTGTTTTACTATTTTCTAGATTTGGAAAAAAGGAAACCTCAGTGATGTACTGGTTAACATGCCCGCCTTGCATTCAAAAGGTCACGGGTTCAATCCCAGTTCCGACCAACACCAAAAATTATTTCGGCGGTGGATTATCTCCTCGCAGTAATGTTGGTGACATTTCTGCTTCAAAGATTCTCTAAGTTGTTTCAGCGCAACGTGAAATGCCGATAGGACTCGATTATAGCAAGGAGGTCGCATGTTATTGAGCTAATTATTGAATCGAGCAGCAGTCAGTGATAAGTGAGATGTTGATCACTGTGATGTCATGATGGTCTGAATAGTATGTATGAGCCTAAAATAACAGCCTATCGCTATACCTAACCTAATCCCGAATACACTTTAAATGTGAGTATTAAAAGCAACATAAAATTATATGGCAATTTTTATTGCAACTTAAAGAAGAATGATCCAAAACAATACTAATACTTGCTTACATAGTTCAATATATTCCCATATTTGTTTATTCCTATATTTGTTTAATAATTGTTTTTTTACTTAATTTCATTGCAGATTTCCTTAACGCTGTAATACTTTAGTCGCGTGTCTAAGTCCAAAGCAGAAGAAACAAACGAAAAAACCCTTGGACAACACTCTAACTCAACTGTCAATACTCTTAAATAGCTTTGATGGATCAATTTAAATTAAACATATTTATTATGCACATACTTTTTGTCTGTATTATTAAATAAAACAATTGATCTCATTTTATATACAAATTATGGGCTTTTATGTGTTGAAAGACCTCGAAAGATACAATTGTATCAAATAATATACAATTATATCCAATTAGATCTGATTAGATGTGTCTCATTTTTGAGATCTGATCAGATCCAATTTCATAGTATTTAGATCTGACCAGATATAACCATTTTTCGGATCTGCTCAGATCTGACCATATCTTGGCTCAGATCTAACCATATCAAATCAGATACCCCAATTTTTACACGGGTAGAAATAAAATATTGACAAAATTTTCTATAGAAATAAAATGTTGACAAAATTTTCTATAGAAAAAAAATTGACAAAATTTTCTATAGAAAAAAAATTGACAAAATTTTCTATAGAAATAAAATTTTGACAAAATTTTCTATAGAAATAAAATGTTGACAATATTTTCTATAGAAATAAAATTTTGACAAAATTTTCTATATAAATAAAATTTTGACAAAATTTTCTATAGAAATAAAATTTTGACAAAATTTTCTATAGAAATAAAATTTTGACAAAATTTTCTATAGAAATAAAATTTTGAAAAAAATTTCTATAGAAATAAAATTTTGACAAAATTTTCTATAGAAATAAAATTTTGACATTTTCTATAGAAATAAAATTTTGACAAAATTTTCTATAGAAATAAAATATTGACAAAATTTTCTATAGAAATAAAATTTTGACAAAATTTTCTATAGAAATAAAATTTTGACAAAATTTTCTATAGAAATAAAATTTGGACAAAATTTTCTATAGAAATAAAATTTAGACAAAATTTTCTATAGAAATAAAATTGTGACAAAATTTTCTATAGAAATAAAATTTAGACAAAATTTTCTATAGAAATAAAATTGTGACAAAATTTTCTATATAAATAAAATTTTGACAAAATTTTCTATAAAAATAAAATTTTGAAAAAATTTGCTATAGAAATAAAATTTGGACAAAAATTTCTATAGAAATAAAATGTTGACAAAATTTTCTATAGAAATAAAATTTTGACAAAATTTTCTATATAAATAAAATGTTGACAAAATTTTCTATATAAATAAAATTTTCACAAAATGTACTATAGAAATATTTTGACAATATTTTTCATAGAATTAAAACTTTCTATAGACAAAAAAATGTTCTATAGAAATAAAATGTTGACAAAATAAAAATAAAATTTTGAAAAAAAAAATCAATTAGTTTAATAGCTTCAGAAATTTTAATTTTCCTGTAAGGTTTTGCAAAATATCTAAAATTCGACACATTTACAATTCAAGGGATATTTATAAACACAAAAACAAAAAGTCCGTAAATATGAGGGATCATAATATATAATAATGAAAATACTAAAGTTAATTAAATATTTTTTTAAAGAAAAAACATGTTGTTTTCATACAACCACAAAAATTTTAAATTAAGTTTTTTTTTTTTAATTTGGTAGATTTTTTTAAATTTTCTTCAAAATTTGGTTGATTATTTTTGGCACGAGTGGTGAACGTGGGTGTATAACGGGCTTAAAATATATATGCATTTCTTACGGATAACAACACTTTTTAGCATTATGGGAGAAAATGTTATCAATCGATTCGTTGTACCGCAATATGTAAACAATTTCTACACCTACTGGGCGAAAGAAAATTTCATTATGCCTTTAGCCCAACATACAATGAATTTTATATATTATTTGGCCATTTTATTTTTTACACTCAAAATAAAATGTGTGTCTTAATTTTCAATTCCTAATTTGCTTCCTAATTTTCAATTCTCTACAGTAACTGGTGTTGCCTTTTCTTTCCGTTCTTCAGCAGACAATGTTTGTCAATACTTTTTGTTTTTCTTTTTTGTATTTGCTGCAATGTTATGTACTATATATTTCCAAACCTCTTATACATACCTCAACATCTTGAGTATGTCCCGCGTAGGTTATTAGAGGAAATTCTTTTTCAAGTGACCATAAACGTGCAGTCAAATCTTTTGATCCCGTTGCCACATACATACCTACGGGACTTTCATCTATGCACCATATTGGATAGTGATGTCCTCGGTATATTGCGGCACATTGTAAATTTTCAGATTTCCAACAACGCATTGTTCTGTCCTTGGAGACGCTGTATATGATGGGATAATGTTGTGAAAATCGTACATCTGTGACACCTGCACCATGACCTCGTAAACTGACACCACCATAACTATTGCTATAAATAAATAAATGTTATATATATTAAAAATTCTTTAATTTTGTTTGGAAAAGAAATAAGGCGATGGATCTAACACAGCATACACACTTTTGTTGGTAGCCGGCAATTAAAAATTACTAAAATATGGAAACAAAATAATATCAACGTTATCGACAGCATAACTAAGTTAAACACAAAAGACTCCGTTCAATGGTTAGCTAATTCTATGAAATTTTACTGGGGATATTTCCATTAATGAGATTATGTCCATATAAGCCCTTTTGCCGTATTAACATTCAATAGAAATACCAATAAAAATAAAAAAAGGAGGAACGCACAGTTATCGACCACATTCAGGATTAGGGAAAAAGGCAAAAATTGGGTAGCTTTTTTGAGAAAAATCGAACAATCAAAAATCAAAATTGTATGTCGCCTTTAGACTGAAATGGGAATAATGTGGAGATGTTTTTTGGAAAAATATTTTTAATTGAAAAATTCGCATATGATATCTGCCGCTGATTTGTATGAAAAGTTTCAATGTTTGCCTTTTATTCGTTTACATCATATAAAAAGTCGAAAAATCGCCTACGAGAAAGTTAAAAATTGAATTCTCTTTTTTTGTAATTGAAAAATTTTTATTTTTAATTCTGATTATAACTCATATCTACACAAAGTTATCCTCTATGCTCTTCCGTCACAAATTGGCGATGCCTATGAATACTTTTCTGGGAGTCTCTAACGATGGAACTGTCATGGTATACCCCAGTTGTACATAAAAAAAATCAAAAATGGAAATAATAAACTTATGGACATTTTTGCCGTTTATTTCTACTATTTAAAATTTGATACACACATAAAAGTTTTACTTGGGTATGCTCCATGTCCTATTCCGTTTTTCTTTAATTAAAAAATTCAGCTTGGGTACAAATCACGATATGCACTTTTAGAGAGTGATCAAACGCGATTGGAGACACTCCGTTAGATTGGTTTATATTTGAACACCGATTTTTTGTAAATTCGTAGTACCACTAACACCGGAGTTTTCAAGGCCTCAAAAGCTTGCGGTTTTTGCGATTTCAATAAAAAATTATCAGTTTAGGGCCACAAGTAGGCAGTTAGACCCGAGTATCCGAGTATAGTAATAAACTGCTTTAAAACCATTTTCAAAAAAAAATCACAATGTATTTAATATTAAAAAAGATTGTAGCAATCTTTAAAAAAAAAATAATGACAATAAAATTAGAATTTAATTTCCAAATAATTTGTTATAATTTTGAAATAACCACTTGAATCGGTCATGCCGTTTTTTGGTTAAAGAAAGGTCTTCAGTTTTGAAAACTTGGGAAACTTGAGTTATCAAAGGCTGTTGTTGTAACATTTTTTGTGATTTCATCCATTTTTATGTTATACGCTTTGGTACTTCAGCTTGTAGCCAGATCGAGGAACTCTGCGACTAAGGTGGGGTGTGTCCGGAGTGATCTGGTGGTGCCGGGTTGGTTTAGCTGGGCAAGAGAAAAGATGACGCGTGTCGTGTGGTTGCAAAAATACGTCAGCTACGCTGCTGTCAATCACTGATAAGTAGGAATTGAGGCGATTGCACTTGTCTGAACTTAATTGGGCTAAGACTACCCTAGTCTGCCGTGGGAAATTTCTTTCCTCCGGTGCTATGGGCGGTGGTCGGACTCCGAGAACATTGTAGCTTCTCACCGCTTCAGCTACAGTATCCTCATGAATCATGTACAAATCTGCCTAGTACGCTGCTTGATCTAGAGACCCTCTTTTGTAACGCTGGATCTCGCGATCTAGATGATGTATATCAACCCTTACGTTCATGGGTGATGGTTTGGATGATTACTGCAATAACAGCCCAGGAAATACTGCTTTGACAACATGTTGTTGTGTCTTCGCACAGGGATGATATTTGTCTCCACATAAAGGTGTCCAGGAGTGTGCTGCAGAGACACCCAGTCGCAGTTCTAAGGGCAGCGTTCTGGCAGGTCTGTATGTTATTGCACTGCGTATCACTAGTCTGCGGTGTCCACAGTGGAGCTGCATAGTTTACCACTGGTGCAATGGTTAGCATGCCCGCCTTGCATACACAAGGTCGTGGGTTCGATTCCTGCTTCGACCGAACACCAAAAAGTTTTTCAGCGGTGGATTATCCCACCTCAGCAATGCTGGTGACATTTCTGAGGGTTTCAAAGCTTCTCTAAGTGGTTTCACTGTAATGTGGAACGCCGTTCGGATTCGGCTATAAAAAGGAGGTCCCTTGTCATGGAGCTTAACATGGAATCGGTCAGCACTCAGTGATAAGAGAGAAGTTCACCAATGTGGTATCACAATAGACTGAATAGTCTAAGTGAGCCTGATACATCGGGCTGCCACCTAACCTAACCTTACCACTGACGGGCCAATTGCCTTATAGGTAGTTAACAAGTGTTTTTGTCCGCACCCCAAGTACTGCCGGCAAGTGTCTTGAGGACCTTGTTTCTATCACGGAGCTTATTACAAATTGCAGTGGCATGGACCTTAAAAGGCTGTCGAATGTGACCCCAAGAATCTTGGGGTAATTTGTGGTCGGAATCATTTCGCCATCAACACCAATATTCAACTACCTAGGTACTTCTTCCGTCCATGTAGTGAATAGTGTGGCTGAGGATTTGATGGGGGATATCGTCAAGTTTCTCGCAGTGAAATAACTGGAACGTGTTGAAATACTTTGTAAACTGTGTTATCGGCACTCCAACGAAATTCCCGCCAGAGGTACATACCGGGCTTAAGGATACTACTAACGCTATTATCCATGTTTTATTTTGCTATCGCAAGGTAAAACTGTGTTATAGGCATGTAACAGGAATTAGCGGACTTAAACCCGGTATGCAGCTCTTGCGAAAAATATTGTTGCATGTCAATAATACAGTTTTACCACACATTTTCTTTATGAGTTCAAAATGTAAATAATCGATAATAACGGCTCACGAAATTTTCGGTAGCAAAACCACCAATGCGTTTCTTATGGATAGCGGAAATTTCGGCTGGAGGTGCATACCGCATTTAAGTGAAAACTTTGACAGTGATTTGTGTATCGGGTAAAACATAACTTCAAGGTCTTACGAAATGGGAGAAAATTTAAATAAGCGATAACATCACCGTAATGAAAAATTCGCTATTAAAATTTCCGGTACCCATAAAAATGCATTGCTATATATTTACTAATGAGATTTCCGTGAGGAATTATTACCGATTGTTTACAATTTGCTCTCATAAGAAATAGATGACAAAACAGTGTTATTGGCAAACAAACGACATTTCCGAAAAGAGACTCATGCCGGGCTAATGCATTTCTTATGGGTAGCGGAATTTTCGAACTACATACATACCGAGCTTAAGCCCATTAAACGCAGATAATGCAGTTATTGTGTATTGCAAATAATTATTTGCAAATTGCAAATAATCGGCAACAGCACCTCGCGGAATTTTTGGCGTTTCGAATGGGTAGTACAGATTAGCTTACGACCTAATAGAAGAGATTCCTATTCGTTTGGATGAATAATACACTCCGTGTCGAGTTATTTCGGAAATATACAAATCTACGAAAACAGTTCTGAAATAATGTTGATTCATTTTCAGCCATAAATCTATTTTCAGGATATCTATTCATCGATGCTAATATGGTACTGTCATCACTACTTTAATATGGAAATAGTATTGGTCGTATACGCCAGACACAAAACTCTAAACCAAGAGGGCTCTGCGTGCCAGAGGTCAAAAAGCGCATTTTTCACTCTGATGTATACGATTACTTTACACACGAAATAGCCCATAGATGTTGTACAAAATCAGATCAGAAGTAATGAGCAAGAGGATGGAAGTCATACTTTTTAGCATTCGATGCATTAGTTCGCATCAGTTCTTCGGATGTTAGGTTAGGTTAGGCTCACTTAGACTATTCAGTCCCTAACATTCTTCGGATGTTATGCTACTACAATATTTCGGATTTCATTTGAGAAAAAAAAGAAAATAATGTAATGTAATGTAAGTCTTGGGAAGAAATTTCAATATTTCTGCTGTCATATTCTTCTAGCCAAAGAATTGAAAGGGATCCTTGGAGAAGGATATCTATGACCCGAAAATCATCCCTAGTTTACAATAATCTAAATAATGTGGGTGATATAAATAATAACTTACTATGAATTGTCTTCGTATTTTTTCTCATAATATTTTTCCTCTATATATTCCTCTTGTAAATCTTTGCCTTTATGTAACTTTTTAATACTTTCTTCAATTTCATCTTCATTTTCTTGGCAGTAATTGTTAATGGTCCATCGGCAATGGGATGTTGAAAAACGATCATAAATATTCTTTCCACGAGTCGATCGTTGATTCATTTCCCATAATTGTATGACGGAGTTATTAAAGCCAGCCACCAAATGACATTCCAAAGGATCAATGGAAGCTGAGGTTAAACTACAAAGTAAAGTTCGAGCGATTAATTTCTATGTAATAAAGAATCGGGGGCATCGAATCTTACCCTTGATTTTTGTCTGCTATTTTCACTATACGTGGACACTCTAAGGGATTTTTGAAAACTTGCTCCCGACATTCCTTTAATGTCTTCAGACAATCTTGAACATTTTGATGCATTTCTTTGGATTCTGAGGCATCCATTTCCGTCTTTATATTTTGCATATCTCCTGCGGCTTCTTCTGCCGGTCTTTTATTGGAACTCCGCTCGCTCGAAGATGAATGGGATTTGCTTTTAACTACTGTTACCATTTCTTCGTCATCATCCTCATCTGTTGGCATAAAAAGTGTATCTTCTGATAATTGCTTTACCTCGTTGTCTATTATATGGATATGAATCCAAGTGTAGATAAGGTTTAATATCAAAACATGTCCTCGCTTTTCCAAGAACGTTTTCAGAGCATTCGCTACCGCTTCGTTGGTGTGTATTTCATATTTTGAGGAGCGAAATTGTGCCACTTCGGGATCTTGTTCTATGGTCTCCAGTTTTTGACAGGCTGAAAGTTTCTGCACCAATTTCATGAAAAAATCCAACTCTGGCTCATCATCGGTAAAGGCTTCGCGAGCAAAGCGTATATTCAAATGTTGCCATCCAGACTCCAGATTTCCATCGACTGAGGGAACAGAGCATCCGTTAATTTTAGTGGGAAATGGTGCCTCATAAGTGTCAACAGGTGCCACCAAATGTGAGTATTTGCGTAGAAAGTCCACAGCTGCCTTAGTTTCGCGCCCCTTTATCAGCTCCACATATAAATGACACAATAGAGGGGCATAGAAACGTTTTAATTCAATCCTTAATTCCTCCGCTTGGGACTCTACAAACTGGGAGAACCTATAATTGTACTGCGCTATAAATAATTACAATTGAAGAACTTCAATATAAACATACTTGGCAAATTGTTGGTCAACCATATTATAATTGTTGGTCAAACACAGGACATTTGAGTAAACAAAAGAATTACCGCCATGCATATCAGAGTCGATCATTTTTTGGAGAACAAAATTTCTTTTGTTTTGCAGTAAAGCAAAATCACTTTTGCGATACTTCTCCGATCCCTGTGAGAATACAAAATTTCCTAGTATATTGGTTCAACAAAATTGCATTGGTCCATTGGTCTCTTGCACTTACCACAAAGTTCTTTTGCTTCAGATAGAGACGCCCAACGGCAGCTCGTAGTATATCGGTTTTTGACTTTGTCTTCGATTTGTTACCACTGCACAAAGGACTCGAGGCATGATGGTTACTTTGTACGCTACTCATTTATTGTTTTAAAAAAAATAGGTTTTAACTAGCAAAGAGCTATTCTAGACTTGCAAATTGTTTTGTATGAAGCAGAACACACAGATGCTGGACTGTCAACAAAGCAAGACAACTGCGGGTAAACATCAGAATTCTGAAAACTGTAATGGGGCCTTCTGAACACATGATTGTTGCAACTAAAACGTTGGCAACGCTGAATAGCTTACTGCATATGACCTCAATAACATTCCAATAAACGCAAGTATTGGAGAAATGCTTATATTCAACAAGCCTTCAAGTAATTTTGCAAAGAATTAAAAAAAATCAATCCCAATAAACACAAATGTTTGAAAAATACTAAAATTCAATAATTTTTCAAACATTTTTTCAAAGGATTAGGGTAATATTCAAGTTGAGAAATTGTTGAGAAAGTCGCGTTCTCAACAAAAAACAGACATTACCCTCAACTGTAAAATTCAACACAATAGCAATAATTTCTCAATTGTAATCCTCAAATTGAAATGCATCGCTACTCAATAATTTCTCAAACAGTTTTCAATGTGAGAAAAATAAAAAATTACCATTGTTGCGAATACTTTCAAACCACAATTTGTATGAAAGTCAATCCTAGTTCTAACTGAAAGTCAATACTAAATTTCTAGGGATTTTGTAAATTTTATTATTTTTTTCGTTAACAAATATAATAATCTTAAAAATGACATTAATAATATATAAAAATAATAATATAATACCAATCAAAATGTAATTATCTTATTAAACGTATTAATAAATAAAACTATGAATACAACTTTAAATATCTTAAACATTTTTACATGTATAATTCCATTTCCTCCATAATGTTGGTGTCATTAATATGCTGGCAATTTGAAATAATTACTATCGAGGAACTTGCTGGCTTGTGTGTTAGAATAGATTCCAGCAAGAGGAAATCACAAAATATCAAACTGATGACGGGATGTAAATTGATGTAATGCACATTTTCATCCAGAAGTTCTTGATATAGGAATTGTTGCACTTTGGTTTAATTGATTGCACTATGTAAGTTTTCTGAAAACTTTTCTTTGTTGTTCCCTTCATCGGTTTTTCATCGGCCAACATCTTCCAAGAATATACCATCCAATGATTTTAGTTTTCTGCAAAACAATCGAGTTTTGTGATTTCCATTATGTTTTCATTTCACTTTTTATTTTGACTTACCAATTTGTATTTCTTCCAACTGACCACGTACTTCGTGATTTCCTCAAAAACGTTGGTGTTACAAAATTGTTATTAAAATACTGGCAATTTTCAGGAACTTGATGACCAGATAATTGGAATAAATTTCCAGCAATTTCAATTCACAAAATAACAAATTAAACCGATGACGCACATTTTCATCCAGAAGTTCTTGATATAGGAATTGTTGCACTTTGTTTTAATTGGTTGCACTTTGTAAGTTTTCTGATAACTTTTCTTTGTTGTTTCCTTCATCGGCCAACATCTTCCAAGAATATACCATTCAATGATTTTAGTTTTCTGCAAAACAATCGAGTTTTGTGATTTCCATTATGTTTTCATTTCACTTTTTATTTTGACTTACCAATTTGTATTTCTTCCAACTGACCACGTATTGTTGTTATTAAAATACTGGCAATTTTCAGGAACTTGATGTCCAGATAATTGGAATAAATTTCCAGCAATTTCAATTCACAAAATAACAAATTAAACCGATGATGCGATATAAATTAAACTATATCACATCGATAGTTTAATTTATATCGCATCATCGGTTTAATTTGTTATTTTGTGAATTGCGAATTATCATCCAGTAGTTGTTGATATGGAAAAGCATAAATACCAAGTTTTTTTGGTTGCACTTTGATTTATGGAAACTTTCTCTTCTCGATAAACCACTACCATTTTTCATCGGCCAGACTCTTAATGTGTCCAAGAATCAGCATCCAAATATTTTAGTTGTCTGCAAAGAGATTTGAGTTTAGTGACTTCCTTAAAGTTTTAATTTCGTGTTTTAGTTTTACTTACCAATTATTATAAGCAATTTCAATTGATTATTAAAAAATTTCCACATTTTTGTATTTCTTCCACGAACTTTGTTGTCCAAAGTAGTATTGAAAACCATGTGGTTTTTTCGTTGCATTTCGGGGTAGTGTTTTGTCAAAGTTTTCTCCAATTATCTTCAACACATTTTCAAAGTTTTCGTCAACATTTTGCCAAATTGGTTGTAATTCGCAAACAATTTGAAGATGAATTGAAGATGAGCTTTTTCAAGTCAAGTTGAATTTATTTTGAAAATGATATTTACCCTCAAACTGAAGAGGTGTTGCATTTGAAAAACGCTCATCCTGTGTTTATTGGGATGTGAGAAATTATTGATATACTCTCAACAAAAACCTGATATTACCATCAAAAGATGTGCACTATGTTCAGTTTTCGAGTTGAAAGTCACTTTTTTCTCGCGATTACTTTTTCTGATATAAGCATTTCAAAGTTTCATTTCATCCTCATCGCTACCACAGACTCGTAAGTGACACTGCAACAATCGCCAAATGTGATAGTATTTTGCCATCACTATTCGCATGAAAGTATTTTGCCATCACTATTGTTACAAAAGCCATTTTATATTTTGTGAAACACCAAGCACAACTAGCTTCTTATAATTTATTTAAATAAAAATGATAATGAAGTGCTGAAAACATAGTTACTTCGCTTAAAATTGTGAAAAGTATATTGGTGAATAATTTTTGACTTTCCAAATGGAATAAAGTGATAGTTTTTCAGATATTTTTCCAGACACGCTGCCTCCATTGAGAATAAAAGCAATGGCTGATAGACGCTACAACATTTAACTTGCAACTTGTAACTCAATATCAATCTTTTATTAATGCATAAAAATATGTTAAATGTGATGTAATAGTCGTATTGTGTTTTACTTGATCACGATGATTCTTTTACAACTATCTTAAAATTCACTTTCTCTAATTGTTTGAAGGGGCTCTTATTGGCGTCCTCATGCGATACTTTTTTTGTAGAAACTGCTAAAGAACTTGTTGACTGTGTTGTAGTTTTTTTTGCGCGATTTGATATTTTTCTTTATTGTACATATTCGAATTGCTAAAGCGTTCGGAGAAGTTGGGTATATATGTCAATCCATTTCGACCGAACTTTTATTTTTGTTTTCTGTTGCTCTTCTTATTAAAGGCCGGTATGCACCTCTAGCGAAAAATTTCATTCCCATAAGAAATGCATTGCTATTTATGCTAACGAAATTTTCGGTAGCGTTTAATTTCGTAAGCTGGTACGCACCTCTAATGAAAATAACAGGGTTGTCAAAAGCATATTTTGGCAGCAAACATTAAATTTCCCTGCCAGCATTTCAAAGTTCCATTTCATCTTCATCGCTACCACAGACTCGTAAATGTCACTACAACCATCCTACTGTGATGGGGGGCAGCATATCATAAAGTACAAAATGTACTTCATACATGTATTTTGCCATCACTACTTTTACAAAAGCCATTTTATTTTTTGTGAAACGCCAAGCGCAACCAGCTTGTTATATTTTATTTAAATAAAAACGAAAATAAAGTTCTGAAAACATAGATTTTACGCTTAAAATTGTGAAAGGTATATTGGTGAACAATTTTTGATTTTCCAAATGGAATAAAGTGATTGTTTTTCAAATATTTTACAGACACGCTGCCTCCATCGAATAAAAACACTGGCTGATAGACGCTGCAACATGTAACTCGCTACTTGTAACTCTACCTCATCATTAATGCAAAAAATTATGTTAAATGTGATGTGATAGTGGTATAAATGTTATATTTTTAAGAATTTGTAAATAATTAATCAAATTATTAAATATCTAAACAAACGTGTTTTACTCGACCACAATGATTCTTTTACCATTATCTTAAAATGTGCTTTTTCTGATTGTTTGGAGGGTCTCTTATTGGCGTCGTTCTAAATTGATCTATAAAGGCACCTAATAATTGCACTCATGCGAAACCTTTTTGTAGTAACTTGGCGTGGTACAACTTCTCAATAGTGACGGCGCTTTTCCGACGAGTTTTTGATATCGTATATGATTGTTTTCAACGTACTGGGGATTCTCAGAAGCGCCCCCAAATTCAAAAAATGTTGGCAGGGTTATTACAATTATTGTGTGCGTAAAAGTTTTAAAAGGTCTGTAAATAATAAACAATTTATTTCAGGAATATTTGGAACATATATTAACAATTTTTAAAAGCGATTAGCTGGTTTAAAATTTGTGTACACAGCCCTGTTTTTTGTTGTTGTAGACTTAAATAAATTTTTGCTACCGAAAATTTCGCTAGAGGTGCATACCGGCCTTAAGTCCGAGATTGTATTGTTTGGGAAATCTTTCATCCTTAGTATGATTTCCCAAACAATACAATCTCGGACTTAATAAGAAGAGCAACAGAAAACAAAAATAAAAGTCCGGTGGAAAGGGACCTAAGATATACAAAGGATTGACATATATACCCAACTTCTCCGAACGCTTTAGCAATTCGAATATGTACAATAAAGGCCGGTATGCACCTCTAGCGAAAAATTTCATTCCCATAAGAAATGCATTGCTATTTATGCTAACGAAATTTTCGTTAGCGTTTAATTTCGTAAGCTGGTTCGCACCTCTAATGAAAAAAACAGGGTTGTCAAAAGCATATTTTGGCAGCAAACATTTAATTTATTACAATCATTGTGTGCGTAAAAGTTTTAAAATGTCTGTAAATAATAAACAATTTATTTGAGGAATATTTGGAACATATATTAACAATTTTTAAAAGCGATTAGCTGGTTTAGAATTTGTGTACACAGCCCCGTTTTTTTGTTGTAGACTTAAATAAATTTTTGCTACCGAAAATTTCGCTAGTGCATACCGGCCTTAAAGCAAAATACCTACAACACAGTCAACAAGTTCTTTAGCAGGACAAAATCAAAAATTAATAAACAGGACAAATCGAATGTGGTGTACAAGATCACATGTAATGGGGATAAGTCTGACATATGCCAGAAGGCATATGTCGGCACTACAAATACAAAATTAAAAACTAGACTCTCTGGGCATAAATCGGACCAAAAAGCAACAGAAAAACCATTAGAACAGAAGACAGCGCTATCAGCTCATTGCACAACGACGGGCATCAATCTAATCTAAAAGATGTACATATTTTAGCCCAGGAAAACAATTATAAAAGAAGGTATATGTTAGAAATGCTACATATTATAAATGTACCGACAGAAAAAAGAATAAATTATAAGACTGACACGGACCATTGTGCGCATATATATAGAAATTTAGTTAAGAAATATAGTAAAAAGAAATAGCTTTTAGTGTAAATTCAAACGTAGTGGCGAGCAAGTCACAACAGGACAACCAGTTTCAAAATGTAAATTTCATATTAGTTTTTGTAATATTTTAATATACAATTGTCTTTTTGTTTGGTTAATTTGTGTTAAATTCTTCCTTCTTTTGTTAAAGTGAATTTCCTTGAAGACGGACAACGATGGTGTTCGAAATATTGGAAAGAAAACAAAAATAAAACATTATAAAAAACTAAGATTTTATTTTGTTTTATTAGTACATGACCTCAAGCCTTACAAACTACAAATTACTACTACAAATAAAAATTAAATTTTGACAAAATTTTCGATAAAAATAAAATTTTGACAAAATTTTCAATAGAAATAAAATTTTAACAAAATTTTCTATCGAAATAAAATGTTGACAAAATTTTTGATAAAAATAAAATTTCTATTTTCCATAGAAAAATTTCTTTTCGATAAAAATAGAATTTTGACAAATTTTTTTATAAAAATAAATTTTTGGCAAAATTTTCGATAAAAATAAAATTTTGACAAAATTTTCTATAGAAATAAAATGTTAACAAAATTTTCTATCGAAATAAAATGTTGACAAAATTTTCTTTAGAAACACAATTTTGACAAAATTTTCAATAAAAATAAAATTTTGACAAAATTTTCTATAGAAATAAAATTTTGACAAAATTTTCTATAGAAATTCAATTTTGACAAAATTTTCTATAGAAATAAAGTATTCACAAAATTTTCTATAGAAACAAAATTTTCTATCGAAATAAAATTTTGACAAAATTTTCAATAAAAATAAAATTTTGACAAAATTTTCTATAGAAATAAAATTTTGACAAAATTTTCTATAGAAATTCAATTTTGACAAAATTTTCTATAGAAATAAAGTATTCACAAAATTTTCTATAGAAACAAAATTTTCTATCGATATAAAATTTTGACAAAATTTTCTGTCGAAATAAAATTTTGACAAAACTAAATTTTTGCAAAATAATATTTTTTGGTAAGTTTTTCTCCAAACGTTGATAGATTATTTTTGTCTCAAGTTTCGACCGTGTTTTTGATCATGGCTTTTACAAAATCGAGATTTTCTTCCCGCATGAACTTGTCTGTTTTGAAAAATTTGCAAAAGACTATTAGCAAATGAGTTTGTTAAAGACTTTCTCAAAATACGAGTATTTTGTCAAAACTATTGTACCATAAACCTGATATCGGCTCAAAAATGTATACACAAAAGGTACTAAATCATTCGCGGGGGTACTACGGTACTGATCTGGGTGAAAAAGTATTGAACAAAGTACTATAGTACTGCATTTTCCATCCCTGTCAGCCAGTGTTTTTATTCTCGTTGGAGGCAGCGTGTCTGTAAAATAGCTGAAAATCAATCATTTTATTCCATTTGGAAAGTCAAAAAATTTTCACCAATATACCTTTTACAATTTTAAGCGAAATAACTATGTTTTCAGCACTTCATTGTTGATTTTATTTAAATTATAAGAAGCTAGTTGCGCTTGGTGTTTCACAAAATGTAAAATGGCTATTGTAACAATAGTGATGACAAAATACTTTCATGTAAATTTCATACTTTTTCATGCGCTTCCCCCATCACAGTTGGGGATTGTTGCAGTGTCACTTAAGCGCTTTACAGACTATCAGTTATTCCGGACGTAATGTCGGTGTTTGTAAAGAATCTTACAGTGTGTCGCATCGATACGACTTGTCGGCGATGACTAAATAATCGATAAATGTGTTATCGATCCCATAAACATGCAGCAATATCGATTATGCCTTCGGACTTAACTTATAATTTGCACAATATATGGGATATGTTCGGCACGAGCATTGTCGTCCGGAATAACTGATAGTCTGTAAAACGCATTACGAGTCTGTGGTCTGTGAAATGGAACTTTGAAATGCTGACAGGGGTTACTACGATTAAAATAGTGAATGGAATTAAGTCATGTTTTTTAGTTATAGGCCAGTATTAAGTTGACATTATTGCGCTAAATTGTCCATTTTTCCACAGTTACATTTATTTAATAATTAATTTTATAGAAAATATAAATTTTATTTTTGCAATTACTTTTCCAGAAATAATCAAAGTTGTAATGCTACGTTCGCACTAGACACTATTTAGAACCAAAATCTCTTTACAAATCGCAAGTGTTCAGACTGGCAAAATAACGAGATTTCGTAGATTTGAGGATTTAACAAGTGTTTGTAAATATACCAATACAAACACAAACCCCCGTATGTGTACACGCACACACCAGGGATGGAAAATACAATTTTTAAGAAAGTACAAAAAAGGTATTTTTTTGAGCGGAAAGGTACTTTTTACTAAATTTCAACAAAAATTTCACTGGAAGATAATTGTCAAGAGACTGAATTTTAAAGAAAAGAAAATTTTGACAAAATTTTCTATATAAATAAAATTTTGACAAAATTTTCTATAGAAATAAAATTTTGCAAAAAATTTCTATAGAAAAAAAATTTTGCAAAATGTTTTCTATAGAAATAAAATTTTGCAAAAATTTCAATTGAAATAAAATTTTGATAAAATTTTCTATAAAAATAAAATTTTGCGAAAATTCTATATAGAAATAAAATTTTGACAACATTTTCTACCGAAATAAAAAATCGATAATATAGAATCGCATTCTTTTTTCGACTAAAACATTCTTGAAGTTCAACAAAATCCTGTTTTTGACTATGTCTTTTACAAAATCGAGATTTTCTTCCCACATGAACATGTCTGTTTTGCCGTATTTGTAAAAGACTATTAGCAAATAAGGTTGATAAAGACTTTCTCAAAATATTAAAATATTTTGTCAAAGCTATTGTACCATAAATCTGATATCGACTCAAAAATGTCTACACAAAAGGTACTAAATCATTCGCGGGGGTACTACGGTACTGACCGGGGTGAAAAAGTATTGAAAAAAGTACTATAGTACTGCATTTTCCATCCCTGGCACACACACATTCATCTACAAGGAAAATTGGTGCAGGGTTGCAAAAAGCGCATTTGTAGTACTAAAACCACAGTTGAACAAGGCAGTATAGGGGATTTTGAAAGAGATTTCAACAAAAATCCTCATTTACGAGGATTTCGTGTCTAGCGCCAACGTAGTGTAAATGAAAACAAACATATTCCTGAAAATCTTGCCAAAATCTAGAGGAACAAGAAACTGCGCATGGATTGAGTTAATTTGTCTGCTTTATATTGAACTGTTTTAATAAAGCAACCGCGAAAATATCAACGCGAAAAGCGAATATGGTCAACGGAGTGAAATTTTTATTTTTTCATTTTTTTTTTAATTTTTTCTTCTTTTTCTATTCTTTTTACCATGATTTAATTGTCCAAAATTTAAATTTTCATTATGTTCGGATTCCGCAACAAAATCTCATACAAATCCAAAAATTCCGAAATATTCTTTCATTTTCGGTACTTTATTTTTTCGAGTTGAAGTACCGAAATTGAACTGACGTAAATCGCATAGTCCGTAATTAGAGCGTGTTAAAGCCTTCTACATGTCGAGATTAGTTAGTTTCATAACATGGCGCCATTTGCAGTGTGAATTAAGAAATAATTTATTTATTAATTTTATATATATTTTTTTTTAAATTAAATATCATAAAATTCAATTGGACATAAATTGGATTGGATAAATTGGCCGATTGGACGTAACTTTAATTCCTTACAAATCTAACGCCGTTCGCTGTGCGACATTTATGTATGTGTTTAAGGATCTGTGATATCACATTCGACAACCCTAACATAAAACATTGACACCTGTCTGATAAATAATGCACAGCTGATTCGCTATGTTGTTATTGAATTCTCTTTTGCTGTTTTCAGTTGTCGAGAAATTCCATAGCGGGTAATATTGTGATACGGGACGACGTAAATTCGGAACGCGGGTTTTTCTTTCGTAAAAAAACAAAACTATTGAAATAATTTAAACGTAGACGTATAAAAGAAAAAACAAAATGCCACACGAAAAATATTTAAATGAATTCTGTGATATTATTGACACTTATGGAGGACGTGATAAGGTAAGGAAAATGAAATGAAGTACTAAACAAACAAACAAAAGGGTTTTCCGATTCATAGCTAAACAACGTTTTTGCCAGAAGTTGGTTGTTTTAATTTAAACTATTTTAAACTGGAACTGGGAGTACTGTATTTTATGCAAAATAGTTCAATGTGCATTGTTGGCATTTGTATTATGTCTTATTTAGCTAACATTCTGCGCCTGGTTTTATTTTCTATTTAACAACGAAGGTGGGATTGTTCCATCTGAAGCTGAGACACATACAATCAACAACAGGTTATTTTGATTGAATTGGTGGTATGTTAGTTGTTGTAGGTTTTGGCTTTCTATTTATGATTGTTTTATTGTTACTTTGTTGTTTTTTTTTTTATTTCCATTAAACCTTTACTCTGTGTGGTCGAATTGCTTAGTGATTATCGCCTATAGGTGTTTTGAGATACTAGTGAAAGAGGAAGGTGGCGCATTTCAGTTTATTCCTCCAACAACAAGTATCAAACAAACTGAACGCATTTACTGGTTTAACCAGAAATGAACCTTGGATTCTTTAAATCTTTTGGTTATTTGGGATATTTTTGTACTGAATACAAGAAATGCACATTGGTTTGACCTTGATTGTATTGCACTGATTTGATTGTAAGGCAACAGCTAAAATTACATGGGAATAGTACATGGCTTTGTTTATATGCGAAAAAATTCCATCGAATAGTCTTTTTCATTCAATTTTGTCATTTCTATTGGAAATTTTGTCTTGGACTCTAGAGCTATTCAATTCATTGTCATGAAACAAAGTTTTATGTGAAGAAGAGCAGATGTGACGGGTGAAGGATTTACCAATTTGCAATTGTATTAACAATAATAGAAGAGCTTCATACAGAAATATGTACGTTATGTATTTTTTTTTAGCAATTTTCATTATAGAATGGAGAATATAATAAGTGGGACTTTTTTGTAACACATCTATTACATATTCCTCGAGGTAACATTGTAAATATATGAGGCTGTTTCCGTCCAGCGTCCTGTTGTATTCAGGCACATATTTTTTTCTCTGCAGACTAATCAAGTACGAAAATTGCCTAAAAAGATCCATTTGGCCAATGTCTTTGGATGATTATATCGCAACATTATTGGTATTCGTATTTAAATAATATAGGTGGTGCTGAAACGAACACTCATATACGGAATAATTTTCCCACGCTTGTTTCTTCAAAGATTCTCTTAGTGATTTCATTTCATTTATTTATTGCAATATTAAAAGCCAAAAAGGCCAATTTATCAATATTACATAGCATTATAATCCTGTTTAATATTAATAATGAAAGCAAGTTATATACTATTTACAAACTAATAATAATAGAGAAAAAATATTATCATACTAATAATCTGTGATTATATAAACAAAAGCATCAATATGGCTCTCCAGCCAAAAACAAACATTTTAATCAAAGTAATGGAAAAAGCCCATTAACAATGAATTAGGAATTGATTGCACTAAATTCCAAAAACCTTTTGCGGAAAACAGAAGGTGAAAGAGAAAATAATTTCAGATGTAATGGGAGAATATTCCAAATGCGGGACGTTCTAATTAGAAAAGATCGCTTATACATGCCAGAATGACACCGTGGCAAAACAATTTGAGTATTTCTAGAAGATCTAGAAAATACAAACTGCTTCCTTAACAACGGCGGTAAATTCGAAGTAATTAATTTGCGGAAACATTGCAATACACGTAGGTCAATATAAGTTTGGAAACGACATCCCAGAAATTTTACAGAAACATGATCAAAGCACATATTCAGAAACATGATCAAAGCACCGAAGGCGGTAAACATAGCGAACAATCATATGTATAATCCTCTCAATTCTACGCAAATTTATCCCTGTAGTACCTGACCATACCTC
The DNA here is from genome assembly GCF_050003625.1 of Haematobia irritans. Lineage (NCBI taxonomy): Eukaryota > Metazoa > Arthropoda > Insecta > Diptera > Muscidae > Haematobia > Haematobia irritans. Next base: position 135,337,336 of record NC_134397.1, read on the forward strand.
AAGACAATTATTAATCTGTGACATCAAGCAAGCAAAAGCCACATTCGTTCGAATATGAATAGGTAAGTATAACAGGTTGGCTGATAAGTCCCCGGTCTGACACATAGATGGCGTCGCTAGTATTAAATGCATATTATTTTTATATAGTACCAACCTTCAAATGATTCGTGTCAAAATTTGACGCCTGTAAGTCAATTAGTTTGTGAGATAGAGCGTCTTTTGTGAAGCAACTTTTGTTATTGTGAAAAAAATGGAAAAAGGGAATTTCGTGTTTTGATAAAATACTGTTTTCTAAAGGGAAAAATTACGGTGGAAGCAAAAACTTGGCTTGATAATGAGTTTCCGGACTCTGCCCCAGGGAAATCAACAATAATTGATTGGTATGCAAAATTCAAGCGTGGTGAAATGAGCACGGAGGACGGTGAACGCAGTGTTCGCCCGAAAGAGGTGGTTACCGACGAAAAGATATCAAAGGAATGTGTTGGTAATATCATTCATCAATATTTGGATATGCGGAAGCTATGTGCCAAATGGGTGCCGCGCGAGCTCACATTTGTCCAAAAACAACAACGTGTAGATGATTCTGAGCGGTGTTTGCAGCTGTTTACTCGTAATACACCGGAGTTTTTCAGTCGATATGTGACAATGGATGAAACATGGCTTCATCACTACACTCCTGAGTCCAATCGACATTTTTATCGATTATCTTGAGAAGGCAAAAACCATCAATAGTGACTATTATATGGCGTTATTGGAGCGTATGAAGGTCGAAATCGCGGCAAAACGGCCCCATATGAAGAAGAAAAAAGTGTTGTTCAACCAAGACAACGCACCGTGCCACAACTCATTGAGAACGATGGCAAAAATTCATGAATTGGGCTTCGAATTGCTTCCCTTTTTTCTTGTTCTCAGACCTCAAAAGGATGCTCGCAGAGAAAAAAATTGGCTGCAATGAAGAGGTGATCGCCGAAACTGAGGCCTATTTTGAGGCAAAACCGAAGGAGTACTACCAAAATGGTATCAAAAAGTTGGAAGGTCGTTATAATCGTTGTATCGCTCTTGAAGGGAACTATGTTGAATTATAAAAACGAATTTTGACAAAAAAATGTGTTTTTCGTTGTTAGACCGTTGTTAGACCGGGGACTTATCAGTCAACCTGTTATGTTAGTGGAGTATAGTCTTCTAAGGAGGAAAACAACACTAGATAAAATGGAATTCACATGCGATGAGTAGTACAAATGGGTATTCAAAATAACCCCAAGACATTTCATTTCCCCTACAAATCAAATCAACGTACCATTTATCCTTATGTGGTGAACCAAACAACATCGCCTTAGTCTTAGCCGCATTAATGACTAGTCTACTATCACAAAGCCATTCACAAATAGATAAAAGCGTAGAGTTAGCTACTGTCTCCAAAGCTTGAAGCGAAGTACCACTGAAAAAAAAAGATGACAGTCGTCTGCATTAAAAATTTCTCGCAATTCTCAACAGCACTACCAATTCCATTGATATACATAATAAACATCAGTGGTCCCAAAACAGAACCCTGAGGAACCCCACATAGAACTGGCAATACATCCGACTGTAGACCGTTATAGCAAACAAATTGACTTCTGTCCTCGAGGTAAGACATTATAAGCCTACAAGCACTATTCGAAAAACGAAAAACATTCTTCAACCTTTCCATAAGTATTACGTGATCAATCCTATCTAGTGCTTTTGATAGATCTAGTCCAATAAGAATACCCTTTCGGCCACTCTCTAAGTTCTTCCTAATGACATCAGTCAAATGTAAAAGTTGGGTAGATGTACTATAGTCAGGTCTGAAGCCATACTGAAAATCAACTAACATATTATTCTCCATAATAAAATCATAAATATTGTAATGCATGATGTGCTCCACAATTTTCGATACTGCCGGCAATATGCTAATCGGTCTTAGATTAGCAACATCAATTGACCCTCTAACTTTAGGGACAGGTATAACCCGCGCAGTCTTCCACGCATCCGGAAAAGAAGAGGATGCAAATATAAAGTTGATGAGGTGCACCAAAAATGGAGAAATATAAGGGTAAATGGCTCTCAAGAACCGAATTGGAATTCCATCAGTTCCAACCGAGGTCGTCTTAATTTTGTTCAGAGCCCGCCATACATCAATTTCAAAGACACAATCGAACGAAAAACAATTCTCTAAGTCTGCCGGAATATCTCCCAAATGTGGCCTAACATCATTCCTCCCGTGGGATAAGAAATTATTGTTAGTCAAATCGACATCAATGTCAGAAATTTCAAGCCAATCGTCCAAACAACACGACCGGATCATTTTCCACACCTGAGAGCCATCAAGATGTTCAAATGTGCGGATGCCAATCCCCCTCTTCTCCTTACGGAATACAGGTTTAGCCCTATTTCTCAGTTTACGATAAATATCATAATTCTCATCAGTCGGTCGTCTCCGAAATTCTCTATATGTCATATCCCTAAGAGACCTAGAAAGTGTTATAGACCGCGATTTCAAAGGCTGATCATTTCGGCGAATCTTACGACGAAATAAAAGAAAAAAGACCCGACAAAAGGGAGTTAAAGACAAAAACTTTCAAGTTAACATCCGTGGCCCAATAAAATATTTCAGAATCGAAAGTTCGTAAAAAATTTAAGAGTCCTTCCCAATTAGTCCCTATGCTCAACATACTCTTCCTCAAAGGTAACAGGCCACAAAAGGGAACCGAATAGAAGTGAATGATGAGACATCACCGGACACTGAACCTGGGAGGAAAAAATTAATGCATCAGGATCACTAATTAGTACATAATCAATCAAAGACGTGGAATTATGTGCCATGTCATAAAAAGTAGGTCTAAAATTGTAAACTATCGAGAGATTCAAACGCCCACATATTGGGCGGACTTCACTGCATCAAATAGATGCTTTGACAGTTCTGATATGCAAACGTAAGATTTTTACTATAGTTACTCAAACATTTCCTTAAATAATATCCATTGTTAATTAGTGGGCCAAGATCATCATTAATCATTAATTATATAAAAATCAACACATACACTGGGAAACCATAAGTACACTAAAATGTAATTGAAATAAATCATATGATTGTATTGAAACCAATCCAAAAAAAGAATTCATAAAACAGCTAATCGTATAATCAGACAATTTTGATAATTCTAGATACAAAAAGTAATCATTAAAGAGCATATTAAAATGTCAGCAATTTCACGCAGTCATTATAACCAACTATAGCAAATAGAGTGACTCAAATGCAATACAGCAAATTTATGAAGAATAAGATCCGTCGCGGAGAAGTCAAAGATGATTTTTAGCTTTCTCGTACCTTGAGGTAAACATGGAATCGGGCAGCAATCATTGATAGGAGAGATGTTTATCACGAGTGGACTGAATAGTCCACTATAGTGAGCTTAAAATAACAGATTGCTCCGAAAATTGATACTAAAGGGATAACCTTTATAAAATTAATCTCTTAATAAATGATGAAAATGGACAAACTTTTTAAACCCCATTTTCATGAAGCTACATTAGTGAAAAGGCTAGGTAAACAACTTTTAAAACGTTCTACGGACAGTAAAGTCTAAAGAAACTATATGAAAACGTTCAATAATCAATTGTATATTAGAACTTTATTGAGTACATCGTGAGCCATGCAATCAATATTGAATTATTTATTTAATTAATAATTAAATAGCGTGACACTATTTCGCTATTTCAGTGAAAACCCTCAGTTGACTAATAATAAATATAAGGACAAGGAAATTGTGTCAATACGTTTCCATTATGGAGCTGATAGTATAGACAGTTTACATCCACACAAATGTTTCCACCTTATGACACTAATTTATAAAAACTAGGTAAATTTTCTTTTCCACTTTTCTTGGTCAAAGTTTTCTTTTATACCAAAATAACATCTTATGTTTATAGTGTTCGAGGCTGAAAATTCATTCATGTGACTAAATTGACGAAATTAAATGCAAAATGTTCATGAAGGGACAAACATCGTATCCATGCCGAAATAAAAAACTCCTTATTAATCTTGTGCAGGGTAAAAAAAAGCATACATAGAATATGGATATAATTGTAAAGATAGTCCAAAACGTTATTTTTTCTAACGCTCAAACAATTTTTCCAATTAAGTTCTTAATTGAGTTTTAAAAAATATTCAATTAAAAACTTAATTGATTCAACAAATTTTTTAATTGAAACAAAATTTAATCAAAAAAATTAATAGTATCAGTTAATTGTTTAATTGACTTTCAATTATATTTCTAATTGATACTATCATTTCTGTGATTAGAGACATTTCAATTAAAAAATTAATTGGATCAATTAAGTTTGTGATTGAATCAGAAAAATTTTTTTTTGTGTGGTTAGGTCGTTGGTAGACCAAATATATCAAAACGAGTGTCATGATGCTAGTGTTTATTACAGTATGTGAAAATAATAGCACATCTGTCAATGTCAAAACTGCTCTATCAAAAGAAAGGCAACTTCGGCGTCTTACTGAGTCAATTAAAAAAGTGATGGATTTTTTTTATACCCTCCACCATACGATGGGGGTATATTAACTTTGTCATTCCGTTTGTAACACATCGAAATATTGCTCTAAGACCCCATAAAGTATATATATTCTGGGTCGTGGTGAAATTCTGAGTCGATCTGAGCATGTCCGTCCGTCTGTTGAAATCACGCTAACTTCCGAACGAAACAAGCTATCGACTTGAAACTTGGCACAAGTAGTAGGTATTGCAAATGGGCCATATCGGTCCACTTTTACTTACAGCCCCCATATAAAGGGACCCCAAAATTTGGCTTGCAGACCCTCTAAGGGAAGCAAATTTCATCCGATCCGGTTGAAATTTGGTACATGGTGTTTGTATATGGTCTCTAACAACCATGCAAAAATTGGTCTACATCGCTCCATAATTATATATAGCCCCCATATAAACCGATCCCCCGATTTGGCTTTCGGAGTCTCTAAGAGAAGCAAATTTCATCCGATCCGGTTGAAATTTATAATAATTATATATAGCCCTCATATAAACCGATCCCCAGATTTGACCTCAGGAGCCCCTTGGAAGAGCAAAATTCATCCGATTCGGTTGAAATTTGGTAAGTGGTGTTAATATATGGCCTCAAACGCCCATGCAAAAATTGGTCGAAATCGGTCCATAATTATATATAGCCCCCATATAAACCGATTCCAGATTTGGCCTCCAGAGCCCCTTGGAAGAGCAAAATTTATCCGGTTATGGTATGCAACAACCATACATGAATTGGTTCATACCAGTCCATAATTATATATAGCCCCCATTTAAACCGATCCCCAGATTTGACCTCCGGTGCCTTTTGGAAAAACAAAATTCATCCGATCTGATTGAAATTTGGTACGTGGTTTTACTATATGATATTTAACAACCATGCCAAAAGTAGTCCATATCAGTCCATAATCATATATAGCCCCCATATAAACCGATCCCGAGATTTGGTTTTGGAACCTCTTGGAGTAGCAAATTTCATCCGAGTCAGTTGAAATTTGGTACATTGTGGTAGTATATGGCCGTTAACAACCATGCCTAACTAGGTCCATATCGGTCTATAGTTATATATAGCCCTCATATAAGCGATCCCCATATTTCAATGCTGTCTCCCTACGTACCGTGTAAAAGTCCATATCTATTTGTAATTATTTGTAGACTTACATACACATACCTTGTTTGTGTAATATATACCACGTATGGTCTAACTCACAATTTAGAAAACGATTTAAGATACCTTAACCCAAGTAATTCGATTGTGGATGACAGTCTTTCGTAGAAGTTTCTACGCAATCCATGGTGGAGGGTACATAAGATTCGGCCTGGCCGAACTTACGGCCATATATACTTGTTTTTCGTGTCGTTTTGTTTTGTTATTGTTGGTTTTTTTTCCTTTAATCATTGTTGTTGTTTTTTGATTTCAGCGTAAAACCATGCATTGACTAAACTACAAGTGTAGCTTAACCAACACAGGAAAATAATGTTTGTCAAATTTATTTGGGCAAAGCCCTATAGACTGCAAGATGGTTGGATGGACGCACGCTTCGGAATTACCACATTTCTCATCAGCATCCTCTACTTGCAGCAAAACTATCAACCAATTATCAGAATAAATTCAGGCAGTTCATTAAACCCAACAATGAACCACACTTGAACCTTCCGAAAAAAGGTTTTACATGATAGCCGGCTTATGCCGAAATAAATTCGTACAAACATATCTCTTTTCCTTTGCTACCGTCAAATCATCATATTTGTTTTTGTTGATAAAGTTTTGGACTTTTCGAAGCGAATCAAAAATAAAAATTTTTGCAACACATTTGCCAAAAATGTTTTTTTTTTGTGTGTATAAACAAGCCAGCTTTTCTCTGTGTATGAAAGATAACCCGGTATTTACTTGATCCAATTAATTTGTTTTATTTCTATCCATGATGTATGATCAAATGATGATATAAAGTGGACTCCCACAATATGTCTAAAACCATTTACCCATTATCAATTAAGCAATAGAGTATTGAAATTAAATGACACGCGTTCCATCCATTGATAGAGAGGAAAAAGTAAAAGTTATTTAAGGCAAAGTGTTATGTCTACTGCTGATTGCAAGCAATCATTTGATATCGAAATAACATCGCTGATATAAGAGAACAAAACATCAAAATGCAATCAATGTATTTGATTTGGTTTTCTGAGCCACCTATAGGATTGAGGGTATAATAAGTTTGTCGTTAGGTTTGTAACATATATACATATCGATTTTCGATCATACATAACTATCTATATACAAAATCCGAATTATATTTGGTTATATAAAAGTCAGGTAAGCTCGACAACGACAGAAACGATTTACTTGAATTTTCAGAGAACTTGCAGGGTAATCCTGTGGTGAAAATAGAGTACCCTATCTTTTGATATCTGGTCTGGTCTCAAAGTGGCATCTAGACAAAGATCCACTACTTTATTTTTCGATATTTGGTCGGGGAGGAATATCTTCCTTTTGACAGACATTTTTTAAGTACAGTGAAAAACTAAAACTTCTCCGATTTACTTGAAATTAACAGAGGATATGGGGGAAGTTATGAAATTAATATAGAATAGCTGATTTTTTGATAATTTTATTATAGAGAGTGACTTCTCCTTGCCTGACATTTCAAAACTTGGAAAAAAAGTTGTACGATTTTCATGGAATTTTCAGGGTCCCTAGAAAACAATACCAATTTCTGAAATTTTAAGAAAAGTTTCTCAATTTTTTTAATTTTCAGGGTAGGTTGAGAGTTGTCTCTAGGCAATAATCGCCTTATTTAAAACTGAATTGGTCTGGTTTACTTTAAATTTATATGAAACTTGGGAAAAAGTAATTAAATTAATACCGTGTACAATTATACAATATCTTGCCGGGGAAGGGAAACTCCCTTTGGGAATAGTGAACAATCTAAACTTCTTCGCATCTTCCCCGTGTCCGACATTTTATAAAATATTATTATGCTTAAATTTTTAAGAACTTTTAAATACTTACTTAACTATGATAACCAATACATGAAACTTTTCCATGAGGAAAAGTTTCTACTTGATTCTGCTGAACGAATAATGTATGGGCAACACCACTTGAAGAGAAAAGGGCCCTTCAAAGAAGAAATACTATCACCTTTACTTTGGAATATTACTATAAATAGTATTTTTCTCTCCATCAAAAAAGAAACGATGAGAGAGATATACGGATGCCTGCGAAATGGAAAACATGGTCTAGGAGTAAAGACAGAATGTTGCTCACTGTACGGGATGGAAGATTTTCATAGTTTGAGATTGCCTTGAAATTCCCTTTCGTGAGTGTTCAAAATAAAAATAATGATTATATCTCCTTGATCAAGTGTAAAAGACCTTCGGCCCACAATTGCCACAGTTGGTAGAATTCTACCAAAAATGGTAGATTTTTTTACTGTTTGGTAGATTGGTAGAATTTTTGATGTTTTGATAAATTTTGCAAAATACTCCTCTCCAACTCGAGGAACTTAAAATTTCTATAGAAAAACTTGTGACAAAATTTTTTATAGAAATAAAATTTTGACAAAATTTTCTATAGAAAAAACTTGTGACAAAATTTTCTATAGAAATAAAATTTTGACAAAATTTTCTATAGAAATAAAATTTTGACAACATTTTCTATAGAAATAAAATTTTGACAAAATTTTCTATAGAAATAAAATTTTGACAAAATTTTCTATAGAAATAAAATTTTTACAAAATTTTCTATAGAAATAAAGTTTTGACAAATTTGTCTATAGAAATAAAATTTTGACAAATTTGTCTATAGAAATAAAATTTTGACAACATTTTCTATAGAAATAAAATTTTGGCAAGATTTTTTATAGAAATAAAATTTTGGCAAAATTTTCTATAGAAATAAAATTTTGACAAAATATTCTATAGAAATAAAATTTTGACAAAATATTCTATAGAAATAAAATTTTGACAAAATTTTCTATAGAAATAAAATTTTGGCAAAATTTTTTATAGAAATAAAATTTTGACAAAATTTTCTATAGAAATAAAATTTTGACAAATTTGTCTTTAGAAATAAAATTTTGACAAAATTTTCTATAGAAATAAAATTTTGGCAAAATTTTTTATAGAAATAAAATTTTGGCAAAATTTTCTATAGAAATAAAATTTTAACAAAAATTTTTATAGAAATAAAATTTTGACAAAATTGTCTATAGAAATAAAATTTTGACAAAATTGTCTATAGAAATACAATTTTGACTAAATTTTCTATAGAAATAAAATTTTGACAAAATTTTCTATAGAAATAAAATTTTGACAAAATTTTTTATAGAAATAAAATTTTGACAAAATTTTTTATAAAAATAAAATTTTGACAAAATTTTCTATAGAAATAAAATTTTGACAAAATTTTCTATAGAAATAAAATTTGGACAAAATTGTCTATAGAAATAAAATTTTGACAAAATTTTCTATAGAAATAAAATGTTGACAAAATTTTCTATAGAAATAAAATTTGGACAAAATTGTCTATAGAAATAAAATTTTGACAAAATTTTCTATAGAAATAAAATTTTGACAAAATTTTCTATAGAATAAAATTTTGGCAAAATTTTCTATAGAAATAACATTTGGACAAAATTTTCTATAGAAATAAAATTGTGACAAAATTTTTTATAGAAATAAAATTTTTACAAAATTTTCTATAGAAATAAAATTTTTAAAAAATTTTCTATAGAAATAAAATTTTGACAAATTTGTCTAAGAAATAAAATTTGGACAAAATTTTCTGTAGAAATAAAATTTTGACAAAATTTTCTATAGAAATAAAATTTTGACAAAATATTCTATAGAAATAAAATTTTGACAAAATATTCTATAGAAATAAAATTTTGGCAAAATTTTTTATAGAAATGAAATTTTGACAAAATTTTCTATAGAAATAAAATTTTAACAAAATTTTTTATAGAAATAAAATTTTGACGAAATTGTCTCTAGAAATAAAATTTTGATAAAATATTTTATAGAAATAAAATTTTGATAAAATTTTCTATAGAAATAAAATTTTGACAAAATCGCCTCTAGAAATAAAATTTTGACAAATTTGTCTATAGAAATAAAATTTTGACAAATTTGTCTATAGAAATAAAATTTTGACAACATTTTCTATAGAAATAAAATTTTGACAACATTTTCTATAGAAATAAAATTTTGACAAAATTTTCTATAGAAATGAAATTTTGTCTATAGAAATAAAATTTTGACAAAATTATCTATAGAAATAAAATATTGACAAAATTTTCTATAGAAATAAAATTTTGACAAAATTTTCTATAGAAATAAAATTTTGGCAACATTTTCTATAGAAAAAAAATTTTGACAAAATTTTCTATAGAAATAAAATTTTGACAAAATTTTCTATAGAAATAAAATTTTGACAAAATTTTTTATAGAAATAAAATTTTGACAAAATTTTTTATAAAAATAAAATTTTGACAAAATTTTCTATAGAAATAAAATTTTGACAAAATTTTCTATAGAAATAAAATTTGGACAAAATTGTCTATAGAAATAAAATTTTGACAAAATTTTCTATAGAAATAAAATGTTGACAAAATTTTCTATAGAAATAAAATTTGGACAAAATTGTCTATAGAAATAAAATTTTGACAAAATTTTCTATAGAAATAAAATTTTGACAAAATTTTCTATAGAATAAAATTTTGGCAAAATTTTCTATAGAAATAACATTTGGACAAAATTTTCTATAGAAATAAAATTGTGACAAAATTTTTTATAGAAATAAAATTTTTGCAAAATTTTCTATAGAAATAAAATTTTTAAAAAATTTTCTATAGAAATAAAATTTTGACAAATTTGTCTAAGAAATAAAATTTGGACAAAATTTTCTGTAGAAATAAAATTTTGACAAAATTTTCTATAGAAATAAAATTTTGACAAAATATTCTATAGAAATAAAATTTTGACAAAATATTCTATAGAAATAAAATTTTGGCAAAATTTTTTATAGAAATGAAATTTTGACAAAATTTTCTATAGAAATAAAATTTTAACAAAATTTTTTATAGAAATAAAATTTTGACGAAATTGTCTCTAGAAATAAAATTTTGATAAAATATTTTATAGAAATAAAATTTTGATAAAATTTTCTATAGAAATAAAATTTTGACAAAATCGCCTCTAGAAATAAAATTTTGACAAATTTGTCTATAGAAATAAAATTTTGACAAATTTGTCTATAGAAATAAAATTTTGACAACATTTTCTATAGAAATAAAATTTTGACAACATTTTCTATAGAAATAAAATTTTGACAAAATTTTCTATAGAAATGAAATTTTGTCTATAGAAATAAAATTTTGACAAAATTATCTATAGAAATAAAATATTGACAAAATTTTCTATAGAAATAAAATTTTGACAAAATTTTCTATAGAAATAAAATTTTGGCAACATTTTCTATAGAAAAAAAATTTTGACAAAATTTTCTATAGAAATAAAATGTTGACAAAATTTTCTATAGAAATAAAATTTTGACAAAATTTTCTATAGAAATAAAATTTTGGTAAAATTTTCTATAGAAATAAAATTTTGATAAAATTTTTTATAGAAATACAATTTTGACTAAATTTTGATAAAATTTTCTATAGAAATAAAATTTTGGCAAAATTTTCTATAGAAATAAAATTTTAACAAATTTTTTTTATAGAAATAAAATTTTGATAAAATTTTCTATTCAATATTTTTAAAAATGTTAAATTTTGTGTATGTTACGCGTACTATCAAAATCCATACATCCAAAAAATGTAGCTAATAGGAGAGTCTATAGAAATAAAATTTTGACAAAATTATCTATAGAAATAAAATATTGACAAAATTTTCTATAGAAATAAAATTTTGACAAAATTTTCTATAGAAATAAAATTTTGGCAACATTTTCTATAGAAAAAAAAAATTTTGACAAAATTTTCTATAGAAATAAAATTTTGACAAAATTTTCTATAGAAATAAAATTTTGACAAAATTTTCTATAGAAATAAAATTTTGACAAAATTTTCTATAGAAATAAAATTTTGGTAAAATTTTCTATAGAAATAAAATTTTGATAAAATTTTTTATAGAAATACAATTTTGACTAAATTTTGATAAAATTTTCTATAGAAATAAAATTTTGGCAAAATTTTCTATAGAAATAAAATTTTAACAAAATTTTTTATAGAAATAAAATTTTGATAAAATTTTCTATTCAATATTTTTAAAAATGTTAAATTTTGTGTATGTTACGCGTACTATCAAAATCCATACATCCAAAAAATGTAGCTAATAGGAGAGGTCATAATATATAAGATTACACATGCTGAAATAAATTAATAAAACATTTCTTTTGAAGAAACAACATGTTTCAGAATAAGTTTTTTTTTAATTTGGTAGATTTTTGGTAAAATTTTCTTCAAATTTTGGTAGATTATTTTTGGCACGAGTGCTTCGACCCTACCAAATTCTGCATATTTTATTTCAGAACTGAATGAGGCAAATTGGTTGACTACAAGTAGCTCCAAGAATCTAATTTTATATAGAAAGTTTGATTTATTATATGGAATAGTTTTATCTTTAACTGATAAGGTGATTATAGTCGAGTGCTAAATGAATGACAATGATATCTGAGGTTTTGTCAATGATGTTAACTACGCTTTTATCAGAGATATAAATGAGATAGCATGAATTAAAAATTAAATAACACAGGATGAGCAGATCAAAATGACCAATCAAAATTTATAGCAAAAAATAGCTACATTTTGTAAAAATCGACAAATAAAATTTATTTAACTTTCGAATTGAAATGTTTTCTTTTACACCATTTTAAACAACTAGTAGTAGTGGTGCCTTTTATATTTCGGGATTAGAGAACAAAAAAAAAATATGAATCATCGAAAATTCCTTTTTTTTGTTTTTCAAAATATTCCCCATTAGATTCTATACACTTTTGCGTTTGTCGCCAATTGTCAAAAGACTTTTGCCACTCTAATTGAGGTATCTCCAAAACATGATTTTGAACTTATCAACCTCATCTTCAGGTGTCGAACAACACCAGCCTCTCATTTTATTTTATACATTTAAAAAAATAATTCTTTCCTTCCAAACAAAGTTTTAGACAAAGTTCGTTTCTCATTTGCTTTTTGCTTTAAGGAAGTTTATTTTGAAGAAAAGTATATACTTTTTTGCGATAAACGTTTATTCTTTTCCACAATTTCACAAAGACTAATTAAAAAAAAACCAATCTGGTTAAATTCATTTTCCCTCATATCTTTCTCACTTCCACGAGGTTTTTTTAGTTTTTAGCACCTTTTTCTGTAATACAAACTATGTAGAAGAAATTATTCGATTTTATAATTTTTTTAAATTTTACCTTTCGCCCGGACGGAGAATCGAACAGCGGACCATGCACTATACACTGGGCTACGTAGCCACCAATAGACAATTATCCATATAAGTTATATTTCACACTTTTCCAGCGTTTATACTTTTGTGATACTTGTTTGTTGTGCTGCTAAATGTCGTAATTTTTGCATTTTAGTTCCACGCTTTCCACTCTCCACAGTGCCACTTTTTAATTACATTCATTCATAGTGTAATATTTATTATTCAATTTAATCTCAAATGCCTTTATAGTTACGGATATGATCGGCGTGATACAAAATAATCGAGTTTATGAGTCGAATATTATATTTGTGAACAATTTTCCCTTTTGTCTCATAATGTTTTCAGTGCACAAGTACTCCGCCAAAAAGTATACCAAGCAATTTTTCTATAGAATATAACTAATCCAGCTTAATCATCTGTATATTAAATATCAAGGAATCAATGAAATGGAGGTAAAATGATTGTTAGGCTAGTGGGGATCTAAGCTGAATAAAGGTATACCGAAATTCTATATAAATCAGTGATATAAATGCGTTTCATTTTCACGTTTTCTTTATGCAAACGTATTTTATGCCCCCTTTTAGTATAAGTGCGACTTTTTGTGCCATTTGTAGAAGATTGCCGCAAACATATCTATGAAATATCAGAATAATTAAAAAAGCTCCCTTAATATGGTTACCAGCTCCATGATGTATCTAGCTTGGAACATTGTAGCAGAGGAGTTAGCGAGCCTGAAAATGATTTACAAATCATAAAACATATTAATAGTCAAATAATAATTCATTGACAGTCGTTCATCTATCAAAGAGATGACTGAGCAGTTCAAACGAATGTGTACGACTGTCTAGGAACTATTATGTGTGTACAAATTCCAGTTGAGTAAAGCCTCAAAATACCAAGTGACAAAATTCAATTTTTTTAAATTTTGCTTAAAATATAAATTAAAAAATTAATTGACAGTCAATTAAAAAAATAATTGACCCAATTAAAAAATTAATTGATACTATTAATTTGCGTGATTGATTTTTGTTTCAAACAAAAAATTTGTTGAATCAATTAAATTTTTAATTGAATATTTTTTAAAACTCAATTAAGATTTTAATTGGAAAAAATTTTCGTGAAATTTTTTTTCTGTGTACATCTTGGGAGTCTGTATAATGACTCCAGCTATTTCTATCCATAGACTGCTGCATACCTATTAATGAAATAGCTGAACAATTATAAATTCCTTTAATATGAGTATGTACCAGCTGCAGAACGCAAAACGCTGCAGAACGTGAGGTATTAAGGAGGGAGCAGGGAACCCAGCGAGTCTAGGAAATATTTCGATGATTTTGTACTTTTTTGGAGTCTGATTTAGAAGAAAATCTAGCAATTTCTACACCCACACTCAGAGATTATGGTAAACCTACCAATAATCTCTGGAAAATTAATATGGCTACCAGCTCCATGACGCAGTTGTAGCAGGGAGTTAGTGAAAAGATTTAAAATTCACAAATAGTGAAATAATAATCTGGCAAATATTGGAAAAATATATCCTCGGGTAGTCAAGACTGCTGAGTAAGGCTCTCGCAAAAAATATTCATTGACAGCCGCATATCTATCAAAGAGATGACTGAGCAGCTCAGTTTGCATATCTAACAATGAGATGGCTAGGCAGTTTAAATGAACTTATGTTATGGCCTGACCAAGTATCAAGGAGCTCTAAAGCAGAGGAGCTACAGAATTTAATAACTATTTTGATGAAGTAGTACTGCTTTGGAATCGGATTTAGCAGACAATCAGCAATTTCTATAATTTTTATAAAAATCTAATTAAGTCAGAGATTGCCCCAATCCTATCAATGGCTTCCAGCTATATGATGTATATATAGCAGAGAAGATATCGGTCCTGGAAATATTTAAAATTCATAAATCATAAAAATAGTGAAATAATAATCTAGCCAATATTGGAAAAATATATCCTCGGGTAGACAAAGAGATGACCCAGCCAGTTCACATAACTATCAATGAGATGGATAGGCAGTTGAAATTATCTAATGTTGAGTGTCTGACCATGATGACTACATATCATACACCTGTAGCAGAGGAGTTCATAAATCTTAAAAATAGTGAAATAATAATCTTACAAAACTATTCAATGACAGCCGTATATCTATCAAAGAGATGACTGAGCAGTTCAAAACCAGCAAATGTGTACGACGGGCCGTGGTGAAGTATCAAGAAACTCTAAAGCACAAAAGCTAACGAGTCTAGGAACTATTTGGTGTGTACAAATTCCAGTTGAGCTGAATAAATAGAAATTCCTTTAATATGAGAGGGTACATCTGCAGAACGTACCAGTATCAAAGAGATGACTGAGTAGTTCAATAATAACGAATTGCTGTGGTGAAGTGTCAAGGAACACTAAAGCACAGAGGCTAGCGAGTCTAGGAACTAGTTTGTGTGTACAAATTCCAGTTGAGTATTCGCAGTAGTGGTCTGTATGGAGGTTTTGATATAGAACAGCAATCAATCTCCAAATTGTAAAATACCAAGAAGAACAGATAAGAAAACAGGGCAAAATTTAGAGTTTTTTGTTGGGATAGTTGCTGCTTATCAATCCCGATTGTGATACACAAGTAATAATGCAAAAGAGCTAGCTAAGGTTGCAGTCATATTAAATCCATAAAATTTTTGAACAATATATGTTAAATGGTGCAAAAAGGCAAATTTCTAGGAGGCGCTTTGAGTGAAAGCTTTCTCTACGGGGAAAAGTTAGAGAGTTGCCACTTTTATAGATGTCATTGGAGTTTGAATTCAGTAAATCCGAATAGCAAGTAAAGAGGAGTTTTAATCTTAGCAATAGAGAGATTATGATGGTGAAAATCGAATATAGCCTATGATTGCCGCTTACATATCAATAAATTAGCTGAACAGTTTAAAAGTTCATTTTGAACACGGGTACCATTTCTCGGAAGAATCGGGTAGCAGAAGACGTGGAGAGTCCAGGAGTTCCTTTTAAAATTCAAGAAACTTACAAAAAAACATATCAATTGTATTTCAGGTTATGAAAGCTCTTTGCTATGGAGCCAAATTAATTGCTGGATATTACGCTGATCGTCAACCTGAACTTGCCAAACGTTATGCTATTGCCAGTTCCCGCATATCAGGTGCTCGAGCAACGTTACGTCTTATAGATGATATACCTATGATTCAATATGCCTTAGAATATGGACTGGGAGAAGGAGTAAGCATTGCAAGTTAATTTAATTGTTAAATAATCATATCGGTATTTTATTACAGGAAACAGATCGAATTATGGCTATTTTAGGTGTAACAGCCAATATTGTCGATTTGTTATATTATCCGGTGGAGAAAATCTGTTGGCTGGCTGAACACAAAATTGTCGATGTGAAAAATGTCGATTTCTGGGATAATGTCAACACAGTATTTTGGGTAGTGGGAGTTTATTTAAACTTAATGAGGTACGCATTAAAAAATAATGTACAGTAGTAACATCAAAATTGGGGAGTGTTCTCATATTTTTAAGAAATTTTGTATTGGTCATCGCGATGTTCACAGCATACTCAATTATTACATGTAGCAATCCCGTCACAGCAGTTGATGAATTCAATACATTGGCCAGCAACTTCCGCTGCAGAGTTTTGTTTGGTGATCCATCCATTTTGAAGCATTTGAATTCCTGGGAGAATTCTTCGTTTGGTTTGGTCTATGCCGGGATGGAGAAAACCTCGCACCAAAATACCCAGCCGGTCGGTTTTATTGATGTATAACCGGTGCAAAGAGTAAGTGGCCTTGCGGAACTAGTCTGCATAGAGAAACTGCGTTAGCCTCGCATGACATAGGTGCCTGGATCGATTTCCGGACGACAAGGGATAATGTGATATCAGTCAGCTTTCGCAACGTGCCATTGACTGATCCAGAGACAAGTGTGAAACAGTTTTATAGAGGAGAAAGAGCACCTACTTTTTTTAGCGAAAAGTGTCCGCGGAATTTAGAAAACGAGCCATTTCGGTCGCTGATGCTTTTCTTGTTTTTGGAAGATAAGAATGTTTGATTCAACACATTCGCAAAGCTATCGAAAGCGTTCTCCGACGGAATTTCTATGCTATGCTGTGGAATTTAGGGATAAAAAGTTGAGACATAGTATAGTGAAACCGGGAGTTCCCCACGGTTCGGTGATCCTGACGACGTTGAGATTGTATCATATCGGACGATTCTACAATCTTGGCATCCGGGCCCATTATTCATGACATATGCGGTCGATTAAGCATCTACCTGGCCGATCTTACCAGTTATTTTTCTGCTAGAAATTTGGGGATATCCGCCACCGAATCATCAGCCATACTATTCACTACACTCATGGCAGAAGTACGCTGGTAGTTGAATGTCAGAGTCGACTGCGAGATAATCCCGACAGCCTTTTTAATGTGCCGTTCAGACAATAAGTTTTTCCGGACGGAATGTCTGTGTTTTCAAAGAATATTACAGTGTGGGCGAACGCTAAGAATCGTCGGGCGTAAATGCGTTTTCGATCCCAAAAACCAGCAGCAATATCGATTATGTCTTCGAGTACAACTTATAGTGCAGCCAATATTTGGGATATGTGCGACACGAACACTGTCGTCCGGATGAACTTATCGCCTGGACGGCGCATAAGTCATCTGCCACTGCAATTTGTGATAATCTCAGCGGTAGAAACAAGGTTCTCAAGTCGCTTGCCGGCAGCACTTTGGTAGCGGACAAGTGGCCGGTCTGAGGTAAACTAAGCAGCATCAGTATGGATACCTCAAACAAGCGACACGCAATAGAATAATATACAGGTATGCAAGAACTCTGCGCTTCGAAATGCGACAGAGTGTCTCCGCAGTAAACCCCTGGATCATCTTTATATGGAGACCGAGATTCTCCCAGTTCTTAGACACAATTATATGTTGTCAAAGCTGTATCTCTTCGTTTGTTATGGCTGTAAGCATCCAAATCACCATCTTGTGGATAGGCAAGAACAACTTGGTTGATCTTCACCTTCTAGAGCGCGAGATCCAGCGTTATAAAAGAGAGCCTCTAGATCAGGCCGCATTCCAGATAGGTCTGAATAAGATTTATGAGGATACTGTAGCTGAAGCGGTGAGAAGCTACAATATTTATTCACCTCCCATAGCACCAGAGGAAAGAAGTCCCCAGAGACCGACCAGTAGAGTTTTGGTCCAACTAAGATCAAGAAAGTGCAGTCAATTCCTACATATCAGTGATGTCCCATCTGCAACCAAGGGCCGCATGACACGTGTCAACTTTTCGCTTGCCCAGCTAAACCTGCCCGACTCACAACTAGATCACTCTGTACACATCCAATCCTAGTCGCAGAGTTCGTGATACAAGCTGATAAAATCACGAAAAAAATGACAACCATAGGTATAGCTTGTAGAAACAAACTGTCAGAAAATATAAGAACACACTGCTCCACCCATTTTTCGGTTGTTTTTCATATGATTGATTTTTCACTAAAAATATTTTTGTATTTGTTTATAGGAACATCCGCAGCTTTGGTTTAAATCAAAAGAAAATAAATCGTCTCAAAGATTCCAAGTAAGTCCTACTAAAATCTATATTTTTAATATTTTGATGGCTAAACAATGTCCCGTACTATTCTCTCCTGCAGACAAAATCCCGATATGGAGCTTCAATTGAAGAAACATCGTTTAGATATGTTGACATTAGTACGTTTATCTATTGATTTTATACATGCTGGTAGTTACTTACCCAAAGGATATCTATGGGGTGGTAAATTGTCAACATTTCAAATCGGTGCTGTTGGCACTGCTTCCGCAGCGATAGGCCTTTATCAGATTTTCGCCAAACGGAGATTAAATAAATAAAAAAAAACGAATCTAAATAGTAATTTTTTGTTTAAATGTTTTTATGTTGTTTGTTGAACAAGTCGAGATGAATTGAAGTTTGTTCGTATCCTTGTTACATTTTTGAGACTGTCACAGGTGTAGTTATTCTCACGAAATATTGCGTTTTATTGTGTGTTTAGTTCCTAAGTTTTAATTTTTGGTAATGTTAAAAAGACATCATCACGTTTTAATGTATAATAAAAGAGTAGCCAAATTTTTCTACAATTGTTTGTTTTATTTGAAAGACCTTTGGTGAGGGTTGGCAACCAATCCACTGAATCCGAAAAATCTTCACAACCTGCTATTTTCACACTACCATTGGAATCACCCTTTTTACATTTGAAATTTTCCATTTTTACGGCATGGGAATATTAGAACGCGATTGCCACACTTGGTAGACTTCTACCAAAAATGATCGATTTTTTATTGTTTGATAGATTGGAAGAATTCTTTATGTTTTGGTAGATTTTGTAAAATATTCCTCTCCAACTAAGAGGTACTTAAATTATTTTATAGAAATAAAATTTTTGGCAAAATGTTCTATAGGAATACAATTTTGAAAAAAATTCTATAGGAATAAATTTTTGACAAGAAATTGTCGCTAATAGGAGAGATCATAATATACATATAATATTCCAAATACTGCAATATTACATTTCTTTCGGAGAAAGAAAAACATTTTTTCATAATAACAACAAACATTTGATCAAAAGCTTCAAACTAATTTTTATTTAATTTGGTAGATTTTTGATAAAATTTCAGACAATAAGTTTACACATCCTATCAGAGACCCTAATGAAGGGGAGTATGTTCCTAGACTCCCAGTATCTTGTTTCTTGTAAATGATAAAGGAACTCTGCGACGAAGGTGGGGTTTGTCCAGAGTGATCTAGTGGCGAGTCGGGTACGTTTAGCTGGGCTAGAGAAAAGATGACGCGTATCATGTGACCCTTGGTTGAAGATTGGACACACGTCAGCTACGCTGTTATCAATCACTGATAGATAGGAATACAGACGGCTGCACTTGCCTGATTGTAATTGGGGCCAAAAACTATCCTATTCGGTCGTGGAGGTCTCTCTCCTCCGGTGCTATGAGCGCTAGACGGACTCCGAGAACAGGATTATCCTGTCCTCGCATGTTTGCGACTAAAGTCGCGGTAAGCTAAAACATGTGGCTCCATTTCCGGGTGTCGTCTCATGGTATAGATGATTCGTGACTAACTTTGCGACTCTAACCCATCCATTGACCGCATTATTGAAAAAGGGCAAGCTTTTTCAAAAATGCCACTTCCACTGGACAGAGGATCCACAAACCGTCTTCGAGTTGATGAGGGTCCGATTGACCCATGCGCCGATTTTGGCGTGTCCTGACTTCAACCGAATGTTTATTATGCCGACCGACTCAAGCGATTACGGCCTGGGTGCGGTTTTGACGCAAAACTTTGAAGAAGGCGAACGAGTAATCGACTACGCAAGTCGGACACTGTACGGGTCAGAAAAGAATTATTCGTCAACCGAAAAGAATGCCTGGCCATTCTATGGGGCGTTCGGAAAATGCGACCCTATTTAGATGGATACCAATTCCAGGTAATTACCGATCACCTAGCACTTAAATGGTTACACTCCATAGATAACCCATCTGGTCGATTGTTTCTGAAGCTCCAGCAATACTCTTTCACAATCACCTACCAAAAGGGGCTCAGAACATAGTTGCGGAATGTGCGCCGCTAGCCTATAAAATATACAGACTACGCGAAATTAGTAATCAACTTTTCCGGCATATCCAAGATTACACGCCATGGAAACTCTGCGTCCCGGTTCAGTTACGAGAAAGAGTGTTGGCTGCAGGTCATTTGGGTGTGCGTAAGACAACAACTCGGGGTAGCGCGCGTTAATATTGGCCCAGCATGATACGAGATGTTTCGAAGTTTGTCCGAACCTGTCAATCGTGCCAACAATATAAACCCAGCCAGTCGGTCCCAGCGGGGGAAATGTTAATCACCGTTCCCGAGGAACCGTGAGCCACTGTGTGTGCCGACTTTGTGGTACCCTTGCCTCGAACCAAACACGGAAATACAATGCTACTGGTGTTTATCGACAGGTTCTCGAAGTGCGTCGAGACGGTACCGCTTCGTAAGACAACCGGAGAAGTGGTTGTCAAGGCATTCAGGAAGAGGATTCTATCGCGATTCGGGGCACCGAAGGTGTCTGACACGTACAATGGTAACCAGATCAGAGCCGCGTGCTTACAAAGTATTTGGAGGACGTGGGCGTACGACAACAGTTCACAGCTCTATATTGCCCACAGGAGAGCCCAACTGAGCTGGCGAACCGCGAACAATAAAGACTATGATCACCCAGATATCTCGAAATCAGCATTCCAAGTAGGATGAATATCTACCCGATATTAGTCTGGCCATGAATACTAGTGTTTCGGAGTCTACCGGATTCAGTCCAGCCTATCTTATTCAGTGTCGGGAGCCACGGATACCTAATGCACTCCCTCAACTCAATTATATACATGCTAATGCTAAAGTTATATCTTCCCGCAGATTCAACATGAAGACAACTAGTAGTTGCAAGGGAACTGGCGGCACAAACAATAAAGCCGGAAGAGGTGACTGAGGCCGGGTGGTGGCCGGCGTGAAGGTCGTGACGACGAAGGCCTTTTACAAGTACCGTTGGCAGGAGAACGACGTAGATAGCAAGATCCGCCGCTCTCTGGTATTGCTCCAAAGGATAAAGGGCCCTGTTCCACCACAGGAACCCGCTACGCGTCCATCAAAAGAGGATAAACCTGTAGAGGTCATTGTGCTATCCTCCGATAACGAACCAGAAGCCACACCCGAGTCGACATACCCACCCATTAGACGACCCAGTTCAGCCCCTGCTACGTCACCTGTCGTTTCACCTTGCCATAGCCTGGACGGAACTGGTCTGGATTCAAGGCATTCAACCTTGTCGACCTGTCCGATACTGATGAGCAGTCACCCCGGGCCAGAGTCTGGTTGCCACCCGTGAGACAGAGAAGACCGTCCCTAGACGTATTGCTAGTGTCATCGTCGTACCGTCTAGGGATGAGGTGGAGCTGCCGCTGGATCCGTTTTAAAGCTATGAGCCGCTGCCGGATGAAATTAGCAGCGGTTTGCGTTCTGCCGTACGTCTACGAATGCCCGGTAAGCAGTATAACCGAGTGGTCCTGGTAGGAAACCGCTACCTGCTTTGCCATAGCCCGGGCGACATGTCTACAAGACATCGGTGAAGATCAGAGGCGACATTATAACTTGCGATACTGGAAACTGGCCGTCGGGGACCTCGTGCTGGTTCGGCAAAGTCCGCTTTCCAAGGCCATGGACAATTTTGCTGCTATGCTAGCACCTAAATTCGACGGGCTATACGAAGTTCTTAGCTTTCCGTCTCTAGTCATTTAAACTTACGTGGACAGGCCCGGGGTGATCGTCGAACTGTTCAATTAGGGGAAATGAAATCTTTCCAATCGGAAGAAAGGAAACTCAATTATATATATGCTAATGCTAAAATTATATCTTCCCGCAGATTCAACATGAAGACAAGCAGTAGTGGCAAGGGGACTGGTGGCACCAACAACAAAGCAGGTGACCGAGGCCGGCGGGAAGGCCTTTTACAAGCACCGTTGGCAGGAGAACGAGGTAGAGAGCAAGATCCTCCGATGTCAGGTACTGCTCCAGAGGATAAAGGGTCCTGTTCCAACAAAGGAACCCTCTGCGCGTCCACCAAAAGAGGATAAACTTGTAGAGGTCATTGTGCTATCCTTCGATAGCGAACCAGAAGCCACATCCGAGACGACATACCGACCCATTAGACGACTCAGTTCGGCTCCTGCTATGCCGTCACCCGTCGCTTCCCTTTGCCACAACCCGGACGACATACCGACGCCGCTCCGGAACTGTTCTGGATTCAAGGAATTCACCCTTGTCGACATGTCCGATGCTGATGAGGAGTCACCCCGGGCCAGAGATAACGCTCGTCCGGTTGCCACACGTGAGACATAGAAGACCGTCCCTAGACGTATGGCTAGTGTCATCGTCGTACCGTCTAGGGATGAGGTGGAGCTGCCGCTGGTGCCATTTGAAAGCTATGAGCCGCTGCCGGATGAAATTTAGAGGGATTTGAAGCCGTACCTACGTTCTGCTGTACGTCTACGACTGCCCGATAAGCAATATAAACGAGTGGTCCTGATACGAAACCGCTACCTGCTTTGCCATAGCCCGGGCGACATGCCGACGCCACTCCGGAACTGGGGGCTAATCACGGCATTCGATATCGAGAACTTTTGATCGAAATCTAAAATTTTCTGATCACGGGAGTCGATATCGAGTTTTAGTGATCGATAATTTTTTCGATTGGTAAATTGCAATCGTAAAGCATTTTTTTATTTTTCGTTTACATCGTTTTCGTATACCGGAGGAGTAAAAATGTAAATTTTATACCAAATTTTTGTTAATTTATCATAAATGTACATATAATGAATATATTTTGAATATTTAGGACTAATATAACTCGAATAAACGGCAAACAAAAATTGATTCTTGCCGAGTTCATGAGCGAGCATCCTAGCTTGGCAAAAAACCACATTAGAAATTGTGCACAGGCAAGAGCAACTTCCAAGAAGTTGTGGGACCAACTAACCACAAAACTTAACGCTTCTGGACCACCTTGTAAGAATAGTGTAGCTTGGAAGAAGGTAAATATAAGAAAAGTATACTAACGGCCACCGACGATAGATCTTGGATTCCCGTTGTACTCCACCGTAATCCTGCAATCGACCTAATTCACCTTGATCAAGTTTTGTGCCATATTAATAAAACACAAGGAAATATATCTAAGCATCCGAAAATCAAAATGGATTTGAATTTGGCACAAAACTCGACCGAGGATTATTAGAAATGATAATGGCTAAAATGTGTACCTGTACTTTAGGTTTATACTGACCAAAAACATAGTGTGAAGAAGAAGCTTTCCTTTAACAAGGCTTCTCTAAAAAGAACAGGAGGTGGTCCATATGAGGAGAAAAAGTTATCTGCGGCAGATGAGCAAATTTCAGAAGCGGCTGGACTAACAGCAGCGGTAGAAGGTTTGGTGTCAGTAGAGAGTTTTGGCAGCAGTGGTCTTCAAGGTATAGATAACGCAGAATCATCTTTCGTTGTTTCTGACCATGAAGACACTTTCGAAACGCCAAAAAGACGTGTCCCTAAAGCAGAAAACAAATTAACACTTCTAAAATTAACATGGACCAAATAAAGGATTGGCAAATTGAGATATGCTCAAAAATGGACAAATTAATACAATTGAAGGAAAGGCACGTACAAGTAATGGAGGAGAACAATAACATATTGGATAGAATGTTACTATTGAAGCAAAAGTCATTACACTTCAAAGAAGCCGAATTTAAATCGAAGATGGCTACCAAGAAAATAGATCTTGAAATTAAAACTCTGGAATTAGAGAACTTGCGATTAGCATAAACTAAATTTTTGATACCTAAATTATTTTTATTTCAATTAAATTGAAACTGAAAGACTTATGAATTCAATTTAAAAATCATATGTAATTTTAAATTTATTTAATTCTAAACTAGAATAAAACAAATACAAGTATTTTAAATACAAACATTAATTGTTTACTAATGAAATTCTAATTTGGTCACGAATTTTTTCGCCTATTCTTATTAGGTGTGTTTCCCCATCATAGTTTGTAAAATCAAATGTGGGTTCTATCGGAAATTGTTGAACATATGAATCTACTTTAAATAATATACAAATGTTGTGAAGTGCTGCACAAACATTTCCAAAAAGTGCCATTTTCTGTGGAGCATATCGACTTCTCTTGTCATGACAAAGAATTTTCCATCGCGCCTTCAGAATACCTATTGTTCTCTCTACAATGCACCTTGCTTTGGAATGTATGTCATTGAAATAGGCTTCATCGGAACCCTCAATTGCGTTTCTGTATGGAACAATGCACCATGGCTCTAGAGGATATCCAGCATCTCCAAGTAACCAAACGTTTTTAAAGCCCTGGGAATAAAGTTCTTGAAGGCAATGCCTTTCTTCCGAGTGACTCCAAACAAATGAATCATGTGCTGCACCGCCATACTTGGAATTTATTGCCAAAATTTGGTATTTATGGTCACAAATCTGTTGAAAATAATATAGCTTTTTAATGGATGTCGGTATGTGAGTGAATGTAGTTTTACCACCATTGAATTCAAGCTGTGAAATCCTTTTCTGTTAAAAAAGGTGTGCTCGTTCACAGATGGCCGCTGCAACCCAAAGTGTGTACCATCGACACATCCTATTACTAGAACAAATACATTAATACACCGAAAGAAGCTTCTTCCATTCACTAACAAATAATTGGATCCAAGAGTGCTAAACAATTACCTCCCGGTATCGAATATTTGTTCATAAACGACTCCATGCATTCTGTGGAAGATTCTGGAGAAAACTTTATATGTTTTGGGCATAACTTCCTTTGCATTTCACGGGTAATATTTTTTAAGATTTTACATAGTGTACTCTGTGCAATTCCAACAAGGTAGTCGTTGCCCACATTATGTTGAAAGCTTCCACTGGCCAAGAGGTTTAAAACGGTAGCCAATTGCAATATCGAAGGAACTGACGTTGACATGTCGCCAGAAAAATGTATTTCTCCAAGTATATAATTGAACGCTTCCTTCGTTAGCCGAAATCGTCTTTTGAACCTGCAAAAAGTTGGCTTTTTCTAACAATGGACACCATTTCATACCCATGCACTTACTCGAAATCAGACAAAGACAACGGGTTACTCTTATCCCTTATTTGTCGCCGTATTAATTTTATATTAATCCCATCCTCCGAGTCGGAAGATGAGGAATATAAAAAGAGGTTTGGATCCATACGAAATAATGCAAAACAATTTACTTTATATATTGCATTAATCAAATATATGAGTTTTGTATATTTTACTTTGTGCCGCTGACTTAATTTTGTTATTTCGTTTTGTTCTGTTTCGTTTTTTACTGTTGGCAATGCTAGACACATTGCATCAAATTTCGATCGAATGCCGTGATCCAAACTTATAATCGTATCGGCAATTTTTTCGATACGATTATGAACTCGATATCGAATGCCGTGATTAGCCCCCTGGTCTGGATTCAAGGCATGCACTCTTGTCGACTTCTCCTATACTGATGAGCATTTAAAAGACGAACAATTTTATTCGAGTGGTATTCCCAAATTGCCAGAAAGGTGGTCAAAATGTGTAGAAAACAATGGCCAATATTTTGAATAAAACGTTTTTACTTTCAATTCAATTCAATTCAATATTTATTCATAATCTATAAGCCCTAAAAGGGCCAAATCGATAACAGAGTAATTAATAATTAGTGTTAATAATTAATAATTAGTGTCGTCCCATTAATAATTAGTGTTTTATTTTCAAAAAAGCGCCGGTATATACCGGTATACCTAACGTCTCCCGTATCCCTAGTTCACTGCTGCTACCAGTTTTTTGGTTCATTTTAGATCCATCTGAATACATATTCAGAATTCAGAGTCCATCACGGCTTGGGTAAACGAAAACAAGCCTATTATTGAATTATTATTGCTTACAACAGACATCTAGACGTCTTAGAATTTCTGCTTTGATTTTTTATAACCGGAAATGGATGTTTTAATGGGAAGGGAATGGAAGCACAACTTTAAAAGTATTTCCAAAAATTTTCTCTCTAAGTTGTTCTTTATTTTAATTACACAGACAGTTCTTTTAATTCAGTTTCTTATAACTCGTTTTTTTCATATTGCACCAGTCGAAAGTATTCGGTGAGAGGAGAAAACTAATTTCTGGATTTTGCCAGATTGGTTGCCGTTCGTCTTTTATGAGCCTATAAAGTTTTCTCTTCAAATTCGATTTTGAGCACTTTTTTGCAATTTTCGTATGGCCATAGCTCAAAAAATGCTGTGATTTCATTTTTGAGGTATTAAGCAAAGTTGTAGCTCTTGACTCGGCCAACAAAAATGTTAAGTCGGAAAATATTCATCTTCATGTTCCAAATCGCAAAAATGTCCATAAAAAAAAAAACCCTTTTATCACCGATTTTTTTCGGTTTTTCGACTACAACTTCTGAAATGTTGAAAATTTTGCCAAAAATTCGAGAGGAAATGTAGCCTACAAAATTATGAACAACTTTGTAGTACATGCCAAGTTCATATGACCACTCCTTTATATTCTTTTTGAAATTTTATTCTTTATTTTTCGTTTTTTGTATACGAAACAACAAAACAAATGCGTATTTGTAAAATCGTTGTTGTTATTGTTGTTGAAAATTAATAACATTTGTATGACAAAATCCGTATCAAGGAGTGGTCATATGAATTTGGCGTGAACTAAAAAATTTTGAATAGTTTAGGAGCTGTAGTCGAAAAACCGAACAATTCGGTGATAAAAGTGCGGTTTTGAGCATGAAGATGAAAATTTTCCGACTTAATATATTCAGAACTTTTGTTGGTCAAGTCAAGAGCTACAACTTTGCTGAATACCTCAAAAATGAATTCACGGCCTTCACCATTCTATGGTGGTGGGTATAACAAGAAATCTGCACGCGGAATACAATATTTTTTCAGTGTACGATTTTTATACCCAATATCCTATTGTGTTGGACGAGTTCGATCTATCTAAAATTTGGACAGTAATCGCTAGCGGTTACAATTAGTGATATCCTAGCAAAAAAAATTGAAGTTGTTCCACTTACATTTCTTTTAAAGCCCATCCCAGAATCCCCCATCGAGTTTTTCAACTTCCGATGCAGTCCTTTTGGACAAGTCCACAAACATTTATTCTAAAGCGCATCGTGGGATCCCCCAATGATCTTTTTCCACTTCCGATGCAGTTTTTTTGGACAAGTATTAGAAAGAACGCAATCGGGCTATTTTAAGTGCAAATTTTGGACAATTAAATTTTATAAAAAAAAAAAATAGAAAACTATTAATAAAATAAATAGGTAAAAAAATAAATAGGTAAAAAAAAATAATAAAAAAATACATTTCATCCCCGCTGGGATTTGTGCCGTTTGACTTTTTCGCTACCATGGGAGTTCTTTTGAAAAGGTTTTGCAAATGACGAGAATTTTTAATTTTTTTGTTTATTTTTAATGGAAACAAGTAAGGAAAGTCTAAAGTCGGTCGGGGCCGACTATATTATACCCTGAACCACTTTGAAGATCTAAATTTTCGATACCATATAACATCCGTCAAATGTGTTGGGGGCTATATATAATGGTTTGTCCCAAATACATACATATAAATATCACTCGATCTGGACAGAATTTGATAGACTTCTACAAAATCTATAGACTCAAAATTTAAGTCGGCTAATGCACTAGGATGGAACACAATGTTAGTTAGGTTAGGTTAGGTGGCAGCCCGATGTATCAAGCTCACTTAGACTATTCAGTCCATTGCGATACCACATTGGTGAACTTTTCTCTTATCACTGAGAGCTGCCCGATTCCATGTTAAGCTCAATGACAAGGACCTCCTTTTTATAGCCGAGTCCGAACGGCGTTCCAAATTGCACTGAACCACTTAGAGAAGCTTTAAAACCCTCAGAAATGTCACCAGCATTACTGAGGTGGGATAATCCACCGCTGAACAACTTTTTGGTGTTCGGTCGAAGCAGGAATCGAACCCAGGACCTTGTGTATGCAAGGCGGGCATGCTAACCATTGCACCACGGTGGCTCCCACACAATGTTAGTAAAAAATATGGAAAACATTTAAATCTGAAGCAATTTCAAGGAAACTTCGCAAAAGTTTATTTATGATTTATCGCTCGATATATATGTATTAGAAGTTTAGGAAACTTAGAGTCATTTTTACAACTTTTCGACCATTTTTGTCGAAATCAGAAAAACATATATATAAGAGCTATATCTAAATCTGAACCGATTTCAACCAAATTTGGCACGCACAGCTACAATGCTAATTCTACTCCCTGTGCAAAATTTCAACTAAATCGGATCAAAAAATTGGCCTCTGTGGTCATATGAGTGTAAATCGGGCGAAAGATATATATGGGAGCTATATCTAAATCTGAACCGATTTCAATAAAATTTGGCACACTTGACTATAGTATTAATTGTTCTTCTTGTGCAATATTTTAAGCAAATTATGGTAAAACTCAAGCTTCTGGGGCCATATAATTCCATATCGGGCGAAAAATTAAAAACAAGTACATACGGCGGCAAGTTCGGCCAGGCCGAATCTTATGTACCCACCACCATGGATTGCGTAGAAACTTCTACGAAAGACTGTGATTTAGTCCATACATGGTATATATTAGACAAAAAAGTTATGTATAGTTAAGTCTACAAATAATTACGAATCGATATGGACTTTTTGTACGTAGAGAGCAGCGTTGCCAGAATTGTTTCACCAAAAACCGCTAGATTTGTCCAAAAAACTAGCCAAAAAAAGCTAAAAAATGCCAAAAAATAGCTAGAAAAAAAGCTAAATTTTTTTGTATCAAAAGTCACATTTTTGATTGAAATTTATCAAACTTAAAGGCTTTGTTTCACTTAAAACGCATATTATTTTAATTGTATTCATTCATTATTTCCATTTCTGTGAGACTGTAAGAAAATCTAAGTCATATTAGCTATGTTTGCGTACTAGATACATTTTGATTACTATCACAAATTTGTACTGGAAGTCCTTCGTTTATATTTCCTAGTAAAAACATTTTTCCCAGTAAACTTGCGATTATCAGCTGGTTAATCATCAACAAGTCCAATGTGCGATATATTGCACAATATCACATAGAACTGCATTAGAAAATATCAATATATTTCGTTTTAACTGAATTAATGACAAATTTTCCTAACTTCTCCTAATATTACCCAAGAGAATAAAACCCATTCTAACTGTCTTGCACGTTTATACTGAATAAATCCATTCCATTAATAAATAGCAGATTTGTTTTGATCCTATCACAACGAATTTTTTATTGATTTTTTTTGTGTTAAAAAAAATAATACCACATTCAAAACTTTATTATTATTATTAAATTATTTCTATGTTCGATTCCAAAGATTTTGTACACTAATGATTTTGGTATCGATTCCGAGTCAAATTTGAATTTATTCGTTTTTTCAGCTTTTTCTTCATGAGCTATCACATTGCTTTAAAAACGTGCTAACGACAACTTAAAGTTCCAAATTCAGACCCGACTTTAAGTAGAAATTATTCAATGTATACGTTTTTAAAATAAAATGTTGAAACCCCTCTTCTATTTTTGAACGCTATTTTGGTTTGTGGTCAAGATACAAAAACTCCACAAATTTAAAGACTATTTCATTAATTTTGAGAATTTTTTGGAATTGATCCTAGCCTTCTTTCATGAAAAGATACCCATTTTTAAGTTGAATCACTTAACTATAAGGACAAAACGACTTTATCGCCTTTTGGACAAGGGAAACAGTTTATATAAGAGAAATTCACAAATGCTATTATAACCAAAATTCGCGTTTATATTTTAAGGACATGAAATCTTTGGCCTCCAACAATATTTTTTCAGTGTACAAAGCAAGTCACATCTACTATTTTAATTTAGAAATATCATAATAACTTTAGAATATTATAATAACATAAAAAGGATAAACGAGTCAAATGCTAATATTCCTAATAATTTACTGACAGTTTATATAAGGATGGTAATATTAGATTTAATGGTTACGATAACTTTTATGAATACGAGGAAAAAACTTTACAACAAGGTGTATTTGCTGCAAAAATGCCCGCATAATGGCTGGAATAATTATTAATGTTTGCAATTGAGCTTTGAAATATGTGGAAAACCTTATTCTGGCAGCAAGGCTTAGGTTAATGCGAAGTTTTATCCATATTTCAATAGGAACATGCCGAAAATAAAAAAAGCCAAAAATAGCTAAAAGGGTCATGAAAAAAAGCCAGAAAAAAAGCTAAAAGCTAAACGCATTTTTTCCCCGCTAAACGTCTTCAAAAAAAGCCAAATCTAGCGGGAAAAAAGCTAAATTGGCAACGCTGGTAGAGAGCCAGAATTGAAATATGGGGGTCGCTTATATGGGGGCTATATACAATTATGAACTTGATATGGACCAATTTTTGTGTGATTGGGGATCGATTTATCTGAGGGCCATATATAACTATAGACCGATATGGACCTAGTTAGGCATGGTTGTTAACGACCATATACTAGCACAATGTACCAAATTTCAACTCACTCGGATGAAATTTGCTCCTCCAAGAGGTTCCAAAACCAAATCTCGGGATCGGTTTATATGGGGCTATGTACGATTATGGACTGATATGGACCACTTTTGGCATGGTTGTTAAATATCATATACTACCACCACGTACCAAATTTCAACCAGATCGGATGAATTTTGCTTCTCCAAAAGGCACCGGAGGTCAAATCTGGGGATCGGTTTATATGGGAGCTATATATAATTATGCACTGATAGGAACCAATTCCTGCATGATTGTTGGATACCATATACTAACATCACGTACCAAATTTCAACCGAATAGCAAGAATTTTGCTCTTCCAAGGGGCCTATATATAATTATGGACCGATATCGACCAATTTTTGCATGGGAGTTTGAGGCCATATATTAACACCACATACCAAATTTCAACTGAATCAGATGAATTTTGGTCTTCCAAGAGGTTCCGGAGGTCAAATCTGGTGATCGGTTTATATGGGGGCTATATATAATTATGAGCCGATGTGGACCAATTTTTGCATGGTTGCTGTAGACCATATACTAACATCACGTACAAAATTTCAGCCGGATCGGATGAAATTTGCTTCTCTTAGCGGCCTCGCAAGCCAAATCGGGGGATCGGTTTATATGGGGGCTATATATAATTATGGACCGATGTCGACCAATTTTTGCACGGTTGTTAGAGACCATATACTAACACCATGTACCAAATTTCAGCCGGATCGGATGAAATTTGCTTCTCTTAGAGGCCTCGCAAGCCAAATCGGGGGATCGGTTTATATGGGGGCTGTATATAATTATGGACCGATGTGGACCAATTTCTGCATGGTTGTTAGAGACCATATACTGACACCATGTACCAAATTTCAGTCGGATCGGATGAAATTTGCTTCTCTTAGGGGCCTCGCAAGCCAAATCGGGGGATCGGCTTATATGGGGGCTATATATAATTATGGACCGATGTGGACCAATTTTTGCATGGTTGTTAGAGACCATATACTAACACCATGAAGTTCTTTTAATTAGATTTTTTATAATTTGGTTTTTTCATACTTTTAATGGATAATTTTAACTTTTTTGTTTTAACAGAGTAAGAATTCATAAAATGGTACAAATCATTTAAATTTTGTCGACAAAAATGCTAAATCCAATCTGAAAAATTGTGAATTTTTGAAAATATTTGAGGTCAAACGTTTCCGACAAGCGTTAGAATCCATTAAAAATTATAAAAAATTATAAAAATTATTTATTTGGAAAAATATCGCAGAATTTTTTAATTTACATCCAAAACATTGAATTCGGATCACACCTGAAGAAGTGATGCAAATTCAGTGCAACGACTGTTGAAATGGATGACTTCCGTCCTATGACAAGCCCACTTTATATTCATCGCTTCTGCGTCAATTTTGCACCCCTTCCGGATCCTAAAAGAACTTTTTCATTACTTTTTTGGCGACGCTTTTTTGCTGGGTGGTTGAAAAAATTCTTTTTTCGCTTTTTAAATTTCTTCATTCAAATTAACTTCCGTACTCCGTCCTATGACAAGCCCATGTAAAATTCATTGGAGATGATATAAGTTTGCACTACTTCCGGATCACAGATTGGGGATCCAAACTAGTTTTTTGGAAGCTCTTTTTTTGCTGGGATATGACAGTAAATTGCTCTTGTCTCTGGTGGTGAAATTAAGAACTTCTCGAACCACATTCCAAAAAGGATTTTTTTTAGTAAATATGGTATCATAAGTGAGCATGATGTAACAGGCTATAGCAACAGCCCTAACCTAATCTGCTATTAAATAAAAACACTTTGTCATTTAGTTTTTTGTTTGTTTTGAAATGCTTATTTATTTTGATTATATGATTTCATTTTTGGTTTTGTTTATTTTTTGTTGTTATGATTCTTTTGGTATTTCTGTTTTGGTTTTATTTACTTTAGCTCTCTTTGTTTTGTTTTATTTTTTGTTGTGTTTTACATTTCCAAAAAAAAGTATACTTAAATATTTTAGGCTTTAATATTGTCATTACATTTTGAAAATGATTTATGATTTGCTAGTAAATCGATCAAGACTATTGTTTGGATTGATTAAATCAAAACTGAACCTATTTACTTAGTTGTGGTTGTTGTTGTTGTTTGTTGGTTTGTTTTTGATCATTTATTGTGATTGTTTTAATTTTCATTCATTTATTCATTCAATATATTAATATGTATATATTTATATAGATTAGTGCTAAAAACATAAAAAATTTATTTAAAACTTAATAATTTGATAATTAAAAACAATTTGAATTCCCTATATGCGTTTTCTTTATATAAGTTTTTTTTATATATATTGTTTTTATATATTTATTAATTTTTGGGTTTATATTTTTTTCGTATTCTTTCGTAGCATATGACGAATTCATAAAATCCCATATGAGCTTTAAGGCTTATATGCTGTGGTGTGTATTTTTCATATTAACTTTTTTTTATTTGTTTTGCATGTTTTAATAGTTATTAACTATGTTCTTTTTTTCTTTAATTTCATTTAAAAATAAAAGCTCATATATAAATATATATGTATGTGTGTATTTGTTTTTGTTTATATATATTGTATGATTTTAATTTATATTTTTATATTGTGTTTATAAATGTTGTATTCTGTGAATACCTTTTCTCAATAGTCCAATTTTCTTGAAACTATAATGCTTGCATTTCACACGATATACAATTTCTGTGGGATCCTTGATTTTAAATTATTGTTTCATTGATTATTATTACCATTTAGGGGTTTCGATTTAGTGTTTTTTCTTTTTTTGGTATATTATGGTCATGTGTTTTTCTTAATTTTAATTATTTTGTAATATTGGTTTTATATTGGATTATTTATGTAATTCTAATAGTGTTTACTTTTTTTTTTTGCAATAATTGGTTTTGTATACTGCCTAACTACAATTTTTCTGGGGGTTTAATTGTTTTTATTGATATACTTAAAATAAGCACGTTCTCTTTAATGTTTTTGGGATATATGTATGCCATTTTAGATCTCTTTTTAATTTATCAGATTTAATTAAAATTTATACGAATAACCATGACAAACACAAAACGGGATATTTGTTAAAATATTTCTCATGAGGAATAAGAGAGATTTTTTTCGTAAAGTAAAGAGTGCGTTTTCCGATGTAATTCTAATTTAATTACGCTGATAGCCTATAGTTGTTAGTGCCCGTATAAATAAGTTTATTGTAATTTGTAATTATAATAAATTAAATAAATAAATAATTAATTTAAAAAAAATTTTAACCTAAAATTTTTTCAACTTCTGCATACAGGCGTTTTGAATTATACTAGTATCGCAAATTCCTCGTTTGGCGAAAAATGGCATCCGTAATGTCCATTATTTTAGATGCCCATATTGTGTTTTACACAGAGTAAAATTTAGAAAATATTAAATTTATTTCGAAAATTACGAGAAACAAAGGATATCTATATATCACCTCAAAAGAACCCAGCAAAAAAAGCGTCGCCAAAAAAGTAGTGAAAATTTTCGTTTTGGATGCGGAAGTGGTGCCAAATTGACGCAGATGCAATGAATTTAACATGGGCTTGTCATAGGACGGATGTCCACCATCAACAGCCGCTGCACTGAATTTGCATCACTTCTTAAAGTGTGTGGTGAATTCAGTGTTTTTGATGTGAATTAAGAAATTTTGTGATATTTTGACAAATAAATATTTTTTAAAATTTTGTATGATTTTTAATGCATTGGTACCGCTTGTCTGAAACATTTGTCATCAAATATTTTCAATTTTTCTAGAAAGGATTTAGCATTTTTTCGGCTACATTTAAAATAAATTTCCCATTAAAAATATGAAAAAAACGAGTTATAAAACAAGTATATACGGCCGTAAGTTCGGCCAGGCCGAATCTTGTGTTTCCTCCACCATGGATAGCGTAGAAACTTCTACTAAAGACTGTCATCCACAATCGAATTACTTGGGTTTTGGTATCTTAGGTTAGGTTAGGTTAGGTGGCAGCCCGATGTATCAGGCTCACTTGGAGTATTCAGTCCATTGTGATACCACATTGGTGAACTTCTCTCTTATCACTGAGTGCTGCCCGATTCCATGTTAAGCTCAATGACAAAGGTCCTCCTTTTAATAGCCGAGTCCGAACGGCGTTCCACATTGCAGTGAAACCACTTAGAGAAGCTTTGAAACCCTCAGAAATGTCACCAGCATTACTGAGATGGGATAATCCACCGCTGAAAAACTTTTTGGTGTTCGGTCGAAGCAGAAATCGAACCCAAGACCTTGTGTATGCAAGGCGGGCATGCTAACCATTGCACCACGGTAGCTCCCACCGTCGTTTTCTAAATTGTGAGTTAGTCCATCCGTGCTATATAACAGGTTGGCTGATAAGTCCCCGGTCTGACACATAGATGGTGTCGCTAGTATTAAATGCATATTATTTTTATATAGTACCAACCTTCAAATGATTCGTGTCAAAATGTTACGTCTGTAAGTCAATTAGTTTGTGAGATAGAGCGTCTTTTGTGAAGCAACTTTTGTTATTGTGAAAAAAATTAAACAAAAGGAATTTCGTGTTTTGATAAAATACTGTTTTCTGAAGGGAAAAATACGGTGGAAGCAAAAACTTGGCTAGATAATGAGTTTCCGGACTCTGCCCCAGGGAAATCAACAATAGTTGATTAGTATGCAAAATTGAAGCGTGGTGAAATGTACACGGAGGACGGTGGACGCAGTGGACGCCCGAAAGAGGTGGTTATCGACGAAAACATAAAAAAAATCCACAAAATGATTTTGAATGACCCTAAAATGAAGTTGATCGAGATAGCAGAGGCCTTAAAGATATCAAACGAACGTGTTGGTCATATCATTCATCAATATTTGGATATGCGGAAGCTCTGTGCAAAATGGGTGCCGCGCGAGCTCACATTTGACCAAAAACAACAACGTGTTGATGATTCTGAGCGGTGTTTGCAGCTGTTAACTTGTAATACACCATCACTACACTCCTGAGTCCAATCGACAGTCGGCTGAGTGGACAGCGACCGATGAACAGTCTCCGAAGCGTGGAAAGACTCAAAAGTCCGCTGGCAAAGTAATGGCCTCTGTTTTTTGGGATGCGCATGGAATAATTTTTATCGATTATCTTGAGAAGGGAAAACCCATCAACAGTGACCATTATATGGCGTTATTGGAGCGTTTGAAGGTCGAAATCGCGGCAAAACGGCCCCATATGAAGAAGAAAAAAGTGTTGTTCCACCAAGACAACGCACCGTGCCACAAGTCATTGAGAACGATGGCAAAAATTCATGAATTGTGCTTCGAATTGCTTCCCCACTCACCGTATTCTCCAGATCTGGCCCCAGCGACTTTTTTCCTGTTCTCAGACCTCAAAAGGATGGTCGCAGGGAAAAAATTTGGCTTCAATGAAGAGGTTATCGCCGAAACTGAGGCCTATTTTGAGGCAAAACCGAAGGAGTACTACCAAAATGGTATCAAAAAATTGGAAGGTCGTTATAATCGTTGTATCGCTATTGAAGGGAACTATGTTGAATAATAAAAACGAATTTTGACAAAAAAATGTGTTTTTCTTTATAGACCGGGGACTTATCAGCCAACCTGTTATTAGACAAAAAAAGTATGTGTAGGTAAGTCTACAAATAATTGCGAATCGATATGGACTTTTGCACGGTATGTAGGGAGCCAGAATTGAAATATGGGGGTCGCTTATATGGGGCTATATATAACTATAACCGATATGGACCTAGTTACACGCAAAAAAATAATTCTTTACTCCCAAACGAAATTTTAGACAAACAAAGTTCGTTTCTCATTTGCTTTTCGTTGAAAGGAAGTACATTTGAAAGAAAAGTATATACTTTTTGTGATAAACGTTTATTCTTTTCCAGGATGTAAAAACAATTTCATAAAGACTAACTCAAAAAAAATTTTTTCTGGCTAAATGCATTTTCCCTCACATCTTTCTCACTTCCACGAAGTTCTTTAGTTCTTAGCACCTTTTTCTGTAATACCAACAATGTAGAAGAAATTATACGATTTTATAAATTTTTAAAATGTTTTTACCTTTCACCTGGACGGAGAATCGAACCGCGGACCATGCACTTTGTAAGCCAACACACTAACCACTGAGCTATGTACCTGTTATGGTCATCAATAGATAAATATCCATATAAGTTATATTTATATAGCATAGCTTGCGGCGCCCACGAACCGAATAAACAAAGTTTATTTAACAGAAACAAACATTTAGTTTGGCACCGTGGAGCAGTGGTTGCTACGTCCGACTTGCATGCCAAGGGTCGTGGGTTCGACCAAAGTTTTTTTTTTTGTTTTTTTTTACATATATTCCAGATATGTTCGGAAGATTCCGAAAAAATTTTCAACATTACATTGTAGTATATTAAATTTTGAACTGTAAACTGTGTATTATTAAAGACCTAAAGTCGGAAAAGAACGGTGTTTGATATAAACGAAATGGACTGTGTTGTTGTTTCAAAAATAACTTTTTTTATTGAAAAAATAAAAATTTTGTAACAAACGAATTTTTTTGGTGATAAAAGTTTAAAATTTTCGAAGCAATTCAAAAAACTCTAACAAAAGAAAAACGTTTTCGGTACACGTTTTCCAAACGTTTTTTTTCTTTGCGTGTAGGTATGGTTGTTAAAGGCCATATACTAGCACAATGTACCAAATTTCAACTGACTCGGATGAAGTTTGCTCCTCCAAGAGGCTCCAAAACCAAATCTCGGGATCGGTGTATATGATATGGTTTATATAATATGGACCACTTTTGGCATGGTTGTGAAATATCATATACTACCACCACGTACCAAATTTCAACCAGATCGGATGAATTTTGCTTCTCCAAAAGGCACCGGAGGTCAAATCTGGGGATCGGTTTATATGGGGGCTATATATAATTATGGACTGATATGAACCAATTCCTGCATGGTTGTTGGATACCATATACTAACATAACGTACCAAATTTCAACCGAATCGGATGAATTTTGCCCTTCCAAGGGGCTCCGGAGGTCAAATCTGGGGATCGGTTTATATGGGGGCTATATGTAATTATGGAATGATTTCGACCAATTTTTTCATTGGTGTTTGAGGCCATATATTAACACCACGTACCAAATAACAACTGAATCAGATGAATTTTGGTCTTCCAAGAGGCTCCGGAGGTCAAATCTGGTGATCGGTTTATATGGGGGCTATATATAATTATGAACCGATGTGGACCAATTTTTGCATGGTCAGTAGAGGCCATATACTAACACAATGTACAAAATTTCAGCCGGATCGGATGAAATTTTCTTCTCTTAAAGGCTCCGCAAGCCAAATCTGGAGATCGGTTTATATGGGGGCTATATATAATTTATGGACCGATGTGGACCAATTTTTGCATGGTTGTTAAAGACCACATACTAACACCATGTACCAAATTTCAGCCGGATCGGATGAAATGAACTTTCAAGGTATAATTTCTAAATCAATGCGAAGGATCCGAAGTGGGGGACTTCCGTCCTATGACCAGAGTTGGCCTGTCACAAACTGTGACTTTTGCGACATACATTTGCGACGGTATAATACGTATGTCGCAAAAGTTGTAAAGCTACTGTAGAAAACCTAATTTTGAATAGAATTAATTCTGAACATTTTTTAATTTAGTTTGCAGCATTCGCTGTGAGTTTCTGCAGAAATTTGTGAAAGTTTTCCCATGATCAAGCCTATTTTCTTAGGTGGTATCGAAATTCCCTTTGGTGAGTGTGCAAAATACCTTGGGGTTATATTGGACAGGAGACTGAACTTAAAGCTAAGAAAGGACGAGAAAATCCACGGTTATCCTGTACTCGTGCAAAAGGCAATAGGGAAAATGTGGGGACTAAAACCGAAAATTGTGAACATTCCTAAGAATTGAAACTTCTTCGCACATACTATCGTCTTGGATATCATCGAATTCGTTGCCTAGCTGACGCGACTAAAGAATTTTCAGTTTGCGTTTTTTGTTCCTTTTGTACATTTACGACGTGTATGTGACGTTTACAACTTTACGACAGTCGCAAACCTAAAAAAGTTTGATACAGACCATCTCTGCCTATGACCGTTCTAAGAATAAAATTCAATGCAGATGATAATCCAAACGACATTTGTGGAAGCTCTTTGGATATCTAAACTAAAAAAAAAAACAAATTATTACATTCAATTACATTTTCTATTCAAAATAGTTTTTTTATTAAAAAAAAATGGTAATTGCGATGAATAATATTTCAATAAAACAAGTAAAAAAAATAGTATAAATTAAATTGAATTAATTTAGCTAAATAAATTTTCTATTAACTATGATGTTTGTTAACTATTAACTTATTAAATTAATTTAACAAATATTCAATTAAATTCAACAATCAAAAAACTGTGAACCCACCAGAAAGGAAAATTTTGGTTAATTTTAGAAATTTTTTACTAAACTGTATTACAAAGCGTGCAGATGTAACGCTGAGTTCACAAAAATTAAATAAATATTTTTGGACAAATAGAAGAAAATTTATTAGACATAATTATTTTTTGTTAAAGAAAATTTCGTATGTTAGTTTGATGAAATATTGGTGTTTAAATACGAAGTTCAAGATGGACGCATTATTGGCAAAATTTACAAATTTTAAGAAATTCAAAACTATTTTTCGGAGACACGAGTTTTGTAAATCTTTATCCTTGATTTGTGTATATTTTTCCCCTGTTTTAGTTCCTTTAACTAACGTACATAAAAAAATATTAAAATCCAGGAAACTTTCTTAAAACATAATAATTCCATGAACTTGAATAGAATTAAATTGGCTTTTGTGCCATATAGGGTTCACTTTTTTTTTGAGGGAATAATATAGACAAAAATCTACTTTTTAGTATGCCATTGATCTACATTGACAGAGGTCTTAGAAAAAAGGTATCAAACAAATTTTCCTTAAAATTTGGTTATTCAATTTGGTGTTGATAAGAACTTTATTGCTATAATCGTTCGTTTTCAAATGATAAAAACATCTTAACCTAAAATTAGTAGTGAATACCTTTGTTATGAATTTTGATTTATATCTTTTCATTCGTCATTAAGAAGCTTGTAAATATGTTTCATACGCTATGTATAGGTATATAATAATTTTTAATGCATGTTCTATATATAGATTTTATTTCAAAAATATAATTTCAAAGATTTTCTTAACGGATCCTTTCAGTTCCTTTTAGGTGTCTTTTATTTTCAAATAAACCTAAAATTGCTATGAATTTTCTATTGATTATTTAAGGTATTGGGGGGTATTGTTTTATTGTTTCATTATAAAATTAAAATTATTGTGAAGAAAAAGATAATTTTGAAACACGTGATTAACCACACATACATATTTAATACTCTTTGTTGTTAGAACATGGATTTTTTTCTGATTCAATCACGAAATTAATTGACCCAATTATTTTTGTTTAAATTGAAATAGCTTCAATTACGCAAATGATTGCAGCAGTTACAGAATTATTTAGAGAGCAAAAATACACACAGAAAAAAAATCACGAAAATTTTTCCAATTAAAGTCTTAATTGTGTCTTAAAAAAATTCAATTAAAAATTTAATTGATTCAACAAATTTTTTAATTGAAACAAAAATCAATCACCAAAATTAATAGCATCAATTAATTTTTTAATTGGCTTTCAATTAATTTTTTAATTTATACTATCATTTCGGTGATTGAAGACATTTCAATTAAAAATTAATTGGATCAATTAATTTCGTGATTGAAGACAAAAAATATTTTTTTTTGTGTGTACTAAAAGTATAATTGATTTCTTTGGGACTTTCAATTGATTTTTTAATTGGTCGCAAACACCAATTCATTTTTTAATTGAGGTAATCAATTATTTATTTATTCATAATTATTTAAATAAGTTTTCTGGCTTCTATTTGCTTATGAATTTTTCGATTATTATAGTTGTATTTTTCTTTAACCCTCTAATGGCCAATCCCGCTTTTAGGGGGGCTTCATTAAATAAGGAAGCTTTTAGTAAAACACACCTTAAGACAACAAAAAAT
The DNA here is from genome assembly GCF_050003625.1 of Haematobia irritans. Taxonomy (NCBI): domain Eukaryota; kingdom Metazoa; phylum Arthropoda; class Insecta; order Diptera; family Muscidae; genus Haematobia; species Haematobia irritans. Next base: position 135,378,618 of record NC_134397.1, read on the forward strand.
GAATAAAATAAAAAGAAAACTTAGTTGAACCTATTCAAGAGCCTTTGCAGCATATACTCAATTTTGCCGTTTAAATTGTTCTTGATTAGTTTTCTTGCTTTTGTGTCGTTAACATTGAATATTTAATCAGCTCACAAAAAAATTGGGGCATTAGAGGGTTAATGAAGCAAGGAAGTGTTTGCATATAAAAACTAATTATTCTCGGACAAATTCGTTTAAACTCAAATTAAATTTTCAATTGGATATATGTTTTAATTTTAATGAAGTTATTTTTATACCCACCACCATAGATTGGTGAAGGGGGTATAGTAAGTTTGTCATTCCGTTGGTAACATATCGAAATATCGATTTCCGACTATATAAAATATATATATTCTTCGTCAGGGAGAAATTGTAAGACGATATAAGCATGTCCGTCTGGCCGTCTGTCTATCTGTTGTAATCACGCTACAGTCTTCAATAATGGCGCTATCGTCTTTTGTCTGCACGCAGGTCAAGTTCGAAGATGGACTATATCGGTCCAGGTTTTGATATAGCTCCCGTATAAACCGATCCTCCGATTTGGGGTCTTGAGCGTCTAGAAATCGTAGTTTTCTCATCCAATTTGTCTGAAATTGGAAATCTAGAGGAATTTTGGGACTACAAATAGGTATGTCGAAAATGGTATGTATCAGTCCATATTTTGGTATAGCCCCCATATAGACCGATCTCCCGATTTTATTTCTTGGGCTTCTAGAAACCGTAGTTTTTATCCGATTTGTCTGAAATTGGAAATCTAGAGGTATTTTAGGACCACGAATATGTGTGTCGCAAATGTTGTATATCGGTCCATATTTTAATATAGTCCCCATATAGACCGATCTCCCGATTTTATTTCTTGGGCTTCGAGGAACCGTAGTTTTATCCGATTTGTCTGAAATTGGAAATCTAGAGGAATTTTGGGACTACAAATAGGTATAGACCGATCTCTCGATTTTATTTCTTGGGCTTCTAGAATCCGTGTTTTATATCCAATTTGTCCGAAATTTTAAATCTAGAGGTATTTTAGGACCATAAAGAGGTGTGCCGAAAACGGTGAATATCGGTCCATGTTTTGATATAGCCCCCATATAGACCGATCTCCCGATTTTATTTCTTGGGTTGTAGAAGCCGTAGTTTTTATCCAATTTGCCTCAAATTGGAAATCTAGAAGTATTTTAGGACCATAAAGAAGTGTGTCGAAAATGGTGAGTATGGGTCCATATTTTCATATAGCCCCCATATAGACCAATCTCCCGATTTTACTTCTTGGGCTTCTAGAATCCCTATTTTATATCCAATTTGCCTGAAATTTGAAATCTTGAGGTATTTTAGGACCATAAAGAGGTGTGTCGAAAATGGTGAGTATGGGTCCATATTTTAATATAGTCCTCATATAGACCGATCTCCCGATCTTATTTATTTATTTATTTTTTTATTTATTTATTTACACGGCTAATAGCAGCCGGGACATTACAAAGTATAACAATTCAATTAAATATAATTCTATATTACAATTGGGCCAGAAGGGACCCTATAGGTCAGTAAGGACCACAGCGAGTCAGAAGGGACTCCAAGTTAGTTAGTCGAGATGGGTCAGGAGCCAGTAAGGGCTCCGCGGAACTCGATAGGGTTCAACATAGATCAACAAATGGGTCAGAAGGGACTCCATATACTCCGTTGAGCCAAAAAGGCTTAAGGTTCCAGAAGTCAGAGTATGGGCGCATCGTGTGTTTTAGAAATGGGCCAGAAAGGACCCTCCATGCCTTTAGGTCAGTAAGTTCCACCGTATTATAGGGACTCCCGCCGTTAGATGAATAAAGCAGGCTCCAATGTATACCTGAAAATTAGAAGGCGACAACCCTTGGCTCAGCAACATTATTGTCCAACTTAAGTATAATTTCCTTTATGGCAGGAATCGACTCAGATAACGAGAACAATGTATACACCGAGTTATAGTTTCTAGACAAAACGTTAAGCGGATTAAATAATTCATAGTTGTGTCTACAAAAGTCAGTCTTTAAGAGTACAAAGTTCCTAGTTAAGCGATTAGGAACATTATAGCAAATTTTCGAGGTTAGTTAGTGTGAATCAGTATCTCCTTTAATTAGTTTAGTGAGAAATACAATACCATGCATGAACCTTCTACGCTCAAGAGATGGAAGATCAATTAATAAAAGACGGCTAGAATAAGGAGGCAAGTCGTATAAATTATTCCAGCCAAGCCCTCTCAAAGCAAAAATAAAAAAACTGCTTCTGGACAGATTCAACACGATCAATATAATAGCGATAACTTGGTGACCAGACAATACATGCGTACTCCAATATCGGCCTAACCAGAGTCGTAAAGAGCCTTTTCGTCAAATAAGGATCAACAAATTTCTTAGACCATCTCTTAATGAAACCCCATTGCCTTATTCACACATTCCTCAATATGAGGACCGAAATCAAATCGGGAATCCAACAAAACGCCTAAATCATTAAATCTCAGCACATTCTCAAGCTTATAGTTCCCAATGCAGTACTCAGTCTGTTCACAAGCTCTGCGGGAAAAAGTCATCTTCTTACACTTTAAAAGATTAAGTACCATACAATTAGAAGCGCACCATTCGACTAGTCTGTCAATGTCATCCTGAAGAAGGGAAGTATCCCTAGCAGAATCAAGTGAAAGAAACAATTTAACGTCATCTGCGTACATCAAGATCCTCGATGATACGATAACCGACGGAAGATCGTTCAAATATAGATTAAACAGTACTGGTCCTAAGTGGCTACCTTGAGGCACGCCAGATGTCACATGAATAAGCGTAGATAAACAATCTTTAAATGCAACTCTCTGAGTTCTACCATGCAAGTAGGAATCGATCCAGCGCAGAAGGATAGGTGGGAATCCCAAAATATCCAATTTGTATAGTAATAACCTATGATTCACCATGTCAAACGCCTTGCTGAAATCCGTATAGATCACATCCAGTTGACGTCTCTGAGTGAATGATTCGAAGACATGACCAACAAATTCCAATAAATTAGTTACAGTAGATCTACCTCTCATAAAACCATGTTGGGATTCCGAAATAATATTACGAAGGGAGTACGAAATTCTCCTAGTTACCAAAAGCTCAAACAGTTTAGGTATCACACTCAACTTAGCGATACATCTATAATTCTCAATGTTCGTTCTATTACCTTTCTTGAACAAGGGAATAACATGACTAACCTTCCACATGTCTGGGAAATTGCCAGCTCGCAAAGACAAGTTAAACAGATGTGACAGTGGAATATATAAAAGATCCGCACATTCCTTCAGAATGGAAGAAGGTATACCATCAGGTCCAGGGCAATAATTTATAGATAAGGATCTCAATCCGTCGAGAACTTCAGATTCCGTCAATGTAATATGAGAAAATATAGGAACAGAAGGAATGAAATAGGGATACTGTGATCCAACATTCGAATTGTCAACATAGGACTCTTTAAAATAATCAGCGCAAAAATCAGCGATCACTTTCTCATTATCAGAAACTGTACCCTTATACCTCATGAAACTAGGAAAGGTCCGAGTCCTTCTTTTTGAATTAACGAAATTATAAAAACTTTTAGGGTCGGAGTTCAACGTATTTCAGCGCATTCTTATCAAATAACGTTCATAACAGTCCTTATTAAGACTAACGAACTTGCTCCGTGTTTTATATCCAATTTGTCCGAAATTTTAAATCTAGAGGTATTTTAGGACCATAAAGAGGTGTGCCGAAAACGGTGAATATCGGTCCACGTTTTGATATAGCCCCCATATAGACCGATCTCCCGATTTTATTTCTTGGGTTGTAGAAGCCGTAGTTGTTATCCAATTTGCCTCAAATTGGAATTCTAAAGTATTTTAGGACCATAAAGAGGTGGGCCGAAAATGTTGTATATCGGTCCATGTTTTGATATAGCCCACATATAGACCGATTTCTCGATTTTATTTCTTGGGTTGTAGAAGCCATAGTTTTTACCCAATTTGCCTCAAATTGGAAATCTGGAAGTTTTTTAGGACCATAAAGAAGTGTGTCGAAAATGGTGAGTATGGGTCCATATTTTCATAAAGCCCCCATACAAACCCATCACCGGATTTTACTTCTTGGGCTTCTAGAATCCGTATTTTATATCCAATTTGCCTGAAATTTGAAATTTAGGACCATAAAGAGGTGTGCCGAAAATGAAACCGTTGGTTTTGTCCAATTTGCCTGAAATTGAAAATCTGGAGGTTTGTAAGGACTAAAAATAAGTGTACAAGAATTGATTTTATTTTTGAGATTCTCGAAACCGTAGTTTTTATCCAATTTGTCTGAAATTGGAAATGTAGATGTTTTTTAGGTCCATAAATCGGTGTGCTGAATATATTGCCTATCGGTTTTTTATACACTAGTAGAAAAAGGTTCGTTATATTAACGAAATGTGTCGTTAAAAGTCAGCCAATGAAACGAATTCGTTAATACAACCAATTTTTTCGTTAATATAACGAATTTTCTGCAAATCAACGTAACGTTTCGTACTATTAACGAATTGTTTCATTCTATTAATGAAAATGTTTCGTTATATCAATGAAACTTTTTCGTTGGCTGACTTTTAATGAAATTTTATTTGTGTGTGTAGCCCCCTTATAAACCGGCCCTACCATTTGGGGTCTAGATTCTAAAACTAAAATTAGATGTGTATCCGTCAACATTTTTGGCATAGCCCCCATAAGGCCAATCTCACGATTTAACTCCTAGGGTTTCTAGAAACCATAGTTATTATCCGATTTGCCTGAAATTGTAAATTTACTGGTATTATAGACCCACAAAAACGTTTATTCGATTTAGCTTTTATTTGTCCATTTGGTAAGGCCCGATTTCACTACTTGAGGGTATCTAAGGCGCACTGATCATGAAAATTGTTTGAAACTGAAAAACCATTTCCAGATTTTACTTCTTGCAATCATTTAAATTATAGGGGTAAAAAATCTACAGATTTTAGATTTCAAATCAAGGCTTTATTTTATAAATTTCCTACACATTTACAAGAAATGGTTATGATTCCTCTAAAACTCAGACAAAAATGGTTCTTATACATAAACAATCTGATATAGTCTTCATAGGTAAAATTTCTAAATTTATCCTCGGAAAGCTTACTGGTTGAACTGATCTGCTTGGAATAAAATCTGTTATCAAACCCCCTCAAATTTTCAAAGGAAACTATATTATGTGATTCATGGTGGTGGGTATTTAAGATTCGGCCCGGCCGAACTTATTGATATATATATTTGTTTAATTTAATTCAATTTATTTTTTTAATTGTTTACTATTTAAAAATTAATGTGATCCATTAATTTCCTGACAGAAATCAAATTATTTGTTTTCTGAGTAATTATTAGTTCTCAATTTTAGTATTAAATATGCAGCGTTGTATGTTATTTGTTGAAACTATTTATAAATTAATTATATTGTAATTGCATATAAACATGTATTGTGGATTTTTTATTTTAATTCTAATTGTTCTTTTGCCTTAATTCTAAGCTGTTGATATATATATAGGTATATATCTGTTTAGTTATGCATTTTTTTAATTTAATATATTATTTGGAAGCTACATATTTTATATTTTCAATGTTGTATTTGTTAAATGGCACTGCAGTATATATTTATTATATTTGGTTTTTAGTTATTAATTTCATTTTCATAAGGTGGGAAAACAATTTAGAATATATATCTTGTTTTTGTATATATATTCTTAGGTTTAAGTTTTTGTTATTTATGTATATTTTATTATCATATATATATGATGTCTGTATATAAGTTCATGTATATATAAATTTTATTGATTTTGTTTTTCATTTTATTATTTTAGTTATATTTTTTTTTGACATTTTTATGAGCATTTCGTGAAAACGAAATATAAAATGAAACTTTTGGCTTATATTTCTTTCCTTATATAATTGGTACAAATTTCGGTAAATGATGAAAAAATGTTTTTTGTTTTGTGGGTTATGATAGTGATAAAATTCCATGCTTTGGCACTTTTGTTTCCGTTTAAAAATACGGTATCAGCTGACATTAAAAAAAAATTAAAAACATTAAAATCGTAAAAGTTTTCTTGGAATAGAATAAGTATTAATAAAAACTTTAGTGTAGTGTGTTTAAAGTTGTATGAACATTAATGAAAATCAATTTTTAAGTGATTTTCCCAAAACTTTTCTTCTAGAAGAAATTGGGTCTCTTTAGTTTTTGTATTTATTCTAATCTAAAAATATTTTGTTTTCTTTTTTCTATATTGTAAGAAAATATTTTAATCTCAATAAAAGGACCTTAATATTAATTTGCTTTATTTTGGGCATTTTCATGATATTGTATTCAATAAAAAAGCACGTCCAATAACAATTATGTAACAATATATGGATTTGCGTTTATTATAATTCCTTTGAGGGTAAAGGTTTTCTAGGATTATAATTAGCCTTATATCGTAAAGGTTTATATGTTTTTGCATATTTTATTTTATATAAGGTATATATTTTCATATTGTTTGTCTATAAATGTCCAGCTGCAGAATTGTTTGTAGTGTAATTTGGTGTTTCATTTAAATCGTTAATCAATCTCACATTCGGCAAAAGTAGGTCCGTTTCCATAAGGATTTTCATTATACTCATGATTTGGGTATTAATTCCGAGCCAAAGAGCGGAAATAAGGATATTAAGAATGCCGAATTATTTACAAAAAAAACGATTTGGAATCACTAAACCGAAAACATATCAGATATATCAAAATATTTCCAATTCAAAAAAGTTGATTGAATTTGAAAGCGTAATTAATTAAAAAAAAAAATATTGAAACAATTAACTTTTTAATCAAAAATACAAAATAAAGTAAATTAAGAAAATTAAGAAAATGATTGAAATTTTTTACATTTGCAATTAAAATATTAATTATTGCAATTAATATTTTAATTAAATAAAAATGTCTAATGAAAAATATAATTGAAAATTTCGTTTGGAAATAATTAGTTTCATACTATTCACTGGTTAATTAAATTTTCACTCAAATCTAAAAAAAAACAAGTAAGGAAGGTCTAAAGTCAGGCGGTGCCGGCTATATTATACCCTGCCACATTTTCGCCATATCAAATCAATCAAATGTGTTGGGTGCTATATATAAAGATTTCTATTCCCCTATACATGCATTTTAATCTGACTCGACCTGGACAAAATTTGTTAGACTTCCAAAAACCCGTAGACTTAAAATTTCAGTCTAATCCCCTGGGGTGGAAAACAATGTTAGTGGATATGGAAAACATTTAAATCTTAAGCAATTTTTAGGCTACTTTGCAAAAGTGTATTTATGATTTATCGGTCAATAGCTATGTATTACAAGTATAGGAAAATTAAAGTTATTCTTACACGTTTTCGACTTAGCAGCGGCGATTTAACAAGGAAAATTTGGGTATTTTTGCCATTTTTGCCAAAATAATAAACACATATATATATGGGAGCTATATCTAAATCAGAACTGATTTCAACCAAATTTGGTATGCATAGCTGCAATGTTATTTCTACTCCCTGCACAGATAAAAATAAGTTTGAGAACCAATAACTTTTGTTGGAAAACCAATAACAAAATTTGTTAATTTTCCTGCAACAAACTAATTTGTACTTTTAATAACCATTATTACAAAAAAGTTGTTAGCAATCGTTACCATCAGAAGGCAACAAATAATTTGTGTTCTCAATAACATAATTTGTAAGTAATTTGTTGAGCATCCAACAGTACAAAATATTTGTTGTTGAACGTTACGTTTTATCCTCAACAAATATTTTTGAATTTGAACGAAAAACTTTGTATGTGGTTTGTTGGAGTCTATCAATGACCTGTAACAAATTTATTGGTGTATTGACAAAAAATTAAATTGAAATTGACGGAATTATTGCACCAAAATTGCAAAATTGCCGGAACATTTTTGGATATATTTTGTTAAGAACAAACAGAGAAGGAATATGATCAAAATGCTATTTTTGGACGGGGAACATGTAACATTTTTGTGTCGAAAATCCTATACTCAGTTTTGTAAATGTATGACGATTTTAAATTTGAGTAGTCCAGGGTCTAGCAAGCATTTTGACAACTTTTTGCCCAGTGATATATATTCTAGTTAATTAGAATTGTAATAATTCTAATCCCGATATTAATATGGTTTTATTAATTATCTCATACAACAAACACAAATTGAAAAATATAAATTTTTCACAAACATTTATAAATGCTTTTCTGTATTCTCTGATGAATGAGCTCTTTGGTTGCTATCATAACAGTGTTGCCAGGTTGGGGTTTCCCCCCAAATTTAGGGGTTTTTATCACGTTTAGGGGGATTTTTTGGGGTAACATTTGTTTGGGGGGATTTTTGGGGGTAAAAAGGTTTCTTAGACCTTATAAAGTGGAGTAATTCTCAACCGAATTCGGAACAATTCTGGCATGAATTTTGAGAAAAAAAGTCAACCCTAGTTCCCAAATATAAGCAAATATACAATAGCATTATCTTCGTTATATTTTTCAAACGCTTCTGTCGAAAGAGCATTTTTAATATTTGACACAATTAAAAACAAATTAAGAAATCATGTTTTAACTTAGCAGCTGAAAGCATTTTAATAATCTATATACTTTTCTGAACTTTAATTTTTGTTTCCTTGTTTATTTCTATTATTTATACATTATAAACCTTTTTTAAATTAATTTGATTTAAAAGATTTATACATTGAATTATTTTGTTTTGCATGCTTTTTTAATTGATAGACATATTGTATTATTACACCCAAGAAAAATACTTTCCTCAGGGACGAAATTTTGAAAAAAAGAAATTCCCTTTTGTTATAAAGTATTTTCTAAGAGCAAATTTTATTTTTTCTTTACTTCAAAATAAAACTTAGTTTGTCTAAAATTTCGTTTCTATTTGTGTTACATTTAATTTTTAAAGTTAATCACTACAGGATTTTTTCCACGAAATTTGGGACCCCTTTTTGTACCATTTACATTCTTAAATTTTTTTGGGGGTTTTTAAAAAAAATTCTAGACCATTTTAGGGGTTTTTTTTCTTAAGATTTGGGGGAAGAATCAAAAATCACCTGGCAACACTGTATCATACACGTGCATGTGCTCATACTCATTTTGTTCTAACGGTATTCTTCGCATACTACTTTTAGCTTTCGTACATGTTCTCAGCGATGTGCGCGTAACCAGTCTTGTATTTTTGTTTTTGTTTTCATATCGATAGCAGTAAACTATTTTCGCAACAAAACAATTTGTTGAAATTTCAGAATATTTGTATTTTTTCCTCTGTCAAGCATCTACAAACACATTTCAACAACAAATGCCTCATATTCAATAGACAAATTTGTTGAACATCAGCAGATTTTACATACAAATAAAGTTGTTAATATTTATTTGCAGTTTTTTTTGTGTGTGTGCAAAATTTCAGCTAAATCAGATTACAACTTTGACCTCTGCTGTCATATGAGTGAAAATGGGGGAATGTTATGTATGGGAGCTGTATATAAATCTGAACCGATTTCAACCAAATTTGGCACACATAGCTACAATATTAATTCTACTCCCTGTGCAAAATTTAAAGCAAATTAGGGCAAAACTCTGGCTTCTGGAGCCTTATAAGTGAATATCGGGCGAAATATATGTATGCACAGAAAAAAATTTCTCGAAAATTTTTCCAATTAAAATTTTAATTGAGTTTTAAAAAATTTTCAATTAAAAATTTAATTGAGTCAACAAATTTGTTAATTGAAATAAAAATCAATCACACAAATTAATAGTATCAATTAAATATTTAATTGGATCAATTAATATTTTAATTGACTGTCAATTAATTTTTTAATTGATACTATCATTTCTGTGATTGAAGACATTTCAATTAAAAAATTAATTGGATCAATTAATTTCGTGATTGAATCAGACATTTTTTTTGTGTGTTGGAGCTATATCTAAATCTGAACCGATTTCAACCATATTCGGCACACTTTACGACACTATCAATTGCACTTCTTGTGCAAAATTTAAAGTAAATCAGGCTGAAATTCTGGCTTCTGGGGCCCTATTAGAAGATATCGGGCGAAAGATACATATGGGAGCTATATCTAAAACTGAACCGATTTCTTTCAAAATCAATAGGGTTCTATTCTAACCCAAAATACATACTTGTGCCAAATTTGAAGTCGATTGGACTTAAATTACGACAGACGGACATGGCTAGATCGACACTGTTCTACAGTGTGGCGCAGGGTATAAAAACAAGTACATACGGCCGTAAGTTCGGCCAGGCCTAAGCTTATGGATTGCGTAGAAACTTCTACTGAAGACTGTCATCCACAATCGAATTACTTGGGTTGCGGTAACACTTGCCGATGGCAAGGTATCTTACTAACACCGTCTTCTATATTGTAAGTTAGTCCATACGTGGTATATATTAAACTAAAAAAAGGCCGATTAAATACGTATATTACTCAGTTTGACAAATTTTTCTATAGAAAACAATTTGACAAAATTTTCTATAGAACTAAAATTTTGACAAAATTTTCTCTAGAGATAAAATTTTAACAAAATGTTCTATAGAAATAAAATTTTTACAAAATTTTCTATAGAAATAAAATTTTAACAAAATTTTCTATAGAAATAAAATTTTAACAAATTTTCTATAGAAATAAAATTTTGACAAAATTTTCTATAGAAATAAAATTTTTACAAAATTTTCTATAGAAATAAAATTTTAACAAAATTTTCTATACAAATAAAATTTTAACAAAATTTTCTATAGAAATAAAATTTTTACAAAATTTTCTATAGAAATAAAAATTTAACAAAATTTTCTATAGAAATAAAATTTTAACAAAATTTTCTATAGAAATAAAATTTTGACAAAATCTTCTATAGAACTAAAATTTTGACAAAATTTTCCATAGAGATAAAATTTTAACAAAATTTTCTATAGAAATAAAATTTTGACAAAATTTTCTATAGAAATAAAATTTTGACAAAATTTTCTATAGAAATAAAATTTTTACAACATTTTTTTGTTATTGTTGGTTTGTACTTCAATCATATTTGTTGTTTTGATCTCAGCTTAAAAACAATTGCGTTGACTAAACTACAAGAGTAGCTTAACCAACAGAGGAAAAGAACAGAACAATAATATTTTGGTAGATAGAACCATAAAATTTTGGTAGATTATTTTTGGCTCGAATGGCAACCATGATTATGAACCGATATGGACCAATTTTTGTGTAACTGGGGATCGGCTATATATAGATTAGGTTAGGTTAGGTTAGGTGGCAGCCCGATGTATCAGGCTCACATAGACTATTCAGTCCATTGTGATACCACATTGGTGAACTTCTCTCTTATCACTGAGTGCTGTCCGATTCCATGTTAAGCTCAATAACAAGGGACCTCATTTTTATAGCCGAGTCCGCATTGCAGTGAAACCACTTAGAGAAGTTTTGAAACCCTCAGAAATGTCACCAGCATTACAGAGGTGGGATAATCCACCGCTGAACAAATTTTTGGTGTTCGGTCGAAACAGGAATCGAACCCACGACCTTGTGTATGCAAGGCGGGCATGCTAACCATTGCACCACGGTGGGTCCCTCGGCTATATATAACTATAGACCGATATGGACAAATTTTGGCATGGTTGTTAGCGGCCATATACTAACACCACGTTCCAAATTTCAACCGGATCGGATGAGTTTTGCTCATTCAAGAGGCTCCGGAGGTCAAATCTGGGGATCGGTTTGTAGGGGGCTACATATAATTATGGACCGATATGGACCAATTTTTGCATGATTGTTAGAGACCATATACTAACACCACGTACCAAATGTCAACCGGATTGGATGAATTTTGCTCCTCCAAGAGGCTCCGGAGGTCAAATCTGGGGATCGGTTTGTAGGGAGCTATATATAATTATTGACCGATATGGACCAATTTTTGCGTGGCTGTTAGATATCATATACTAAAACCACGTTCCAAATTTCAACCGGATCGGATGAGTTTTGCTCCTTCAAGAGGCTCCGGAGGTCAAATCTGGGGATCGGTTTGTAGGGAGCTACATATAATTATTGACCGATATGGATCAATTTTTGCATGGTTGTTAGAGACCATATACCAACACCACGTACCAAATTTCAACCGGATCGGATAAATTTTGCTCCTCCAAAAGGCTCCACAAGCTGTTTATATGGGGGCTATACGTAAAAGTGGTCCGATATGGACCATTTTCAATACCATCTGACCTATATCAATTACAACTACTTGTGCTAAGTTTCAAGTCGATAGCTTGTTTCGTTTGGAAGTTGTCGTAATTTCAACAGACGGACGGACATGCTTTGATCGACTCAGAATTTCACCACGACCAGAATATATATACTTTATGGGTCTTAGAGCAATATTTCGATGTGTTACAAACGGAATGACAACGTTAATATACCCCCCATCCTATGGTGGAGGATATAAAAAATCCAACTATAATTATAATCGGAAAATTCATAAGAAAATATAAACTCATGTAAAATTACAAGATAATTTTTTCATATAAAGCAAAAAATAATTATATATACATAAACAATAAATAATTGATTGCCTCAATTACCAAAACCAAAATCAATTAAATTTTTAATTGCACCAATTAAAAAATTATGCCGAATAAATCAATTAATTTTTGAATCAAATATATTTTTTGTTTTTATTTGAAAAATTTATTGGATCAATTAATTTCAAGATTTCTATAGAGATGACATAATTTTACATCGTCTCCTATTGAAACGACTCTCGATGGCTTTTTGATTAGATTGATTAATAATTTAATTGAATCTCCAATACATGGTGGTTATGTCTACGTAGCGGTACATGATATATTATTCCCGTTTTTATGATTATTTTCATGTATTATAGGCAAGCTGTAAATTCCATTTTATTTTTTTATTTTATGTTCGTCTAGTAGTTTCGCATACCCAGGAGTATAAAATCTAAAAAAGGTTTTTAGGGATTTTTTCACTTTTGAATTTTTTGAATTTATATTTAGAGCTATAGTTATTTATGCGGTTAGCTTAGCAAGATATTATAAGAGTTGTTAAATATGCATTTGTTTAGATTATGTTATAAGTTCTTTATGTTAGTGTATTTTTGTTTTAAGTTTAGTTTTTGTTTTTAATTTTATTTTGTATATAAGTATATGATTTTTGGTTTCTGTATGTGTATATATGAAATTCCTTTTAGTTTTGATTATTTTATTTGTTTTTGTTTCTGACTTATATTAAATTTGTTTGATTTTCTTTCTAAAAAAAATTGTTAAAATTTTATATAATATTGCCAGGTTAAAATATTTATTTATTTTTTAGTTTTATATTATCGTTTATAAGTGGGAAGCGTTTGATTTTGGTTCCATATTGTTTTTCATTTTATTATTATTATTATTTTTGTTGTTGTTGTTGTTGTTGTTGTTTTAATATTTATTTGAGACTATGTCTAGAGATTTTTGGTATTCTCCAAACCTTTTATTCAGATAGTTGTAGTGTATTTATGAATATAAATATTTTGTTTATTGCAATTGGTCATTCTAAAGTTAATCAACGAATCTATGAAATTCCACCTAGATTTGAAGCTATATTTTGGTGGTGGATTGGTGTGTTTTTTTATTTTGGTAAATTTCTTTAAAACAATTCATAGTAATCTTACATGTAAATCTTTCATATATTCTTTTCAATTTCATTGTTCGGTAGTTTCTTGTTTCATTTTTAGTTAGAGTTTCTTGTTTTTCAATATTGAATTTTATAGGATTTTTCCAAGAATTTCAAGGATATTTCCGGTTGACTTTTTTCAAAGTAAGATTTCTTTTTTGTTTAATTTAAATTATTTAGTTTAGTTTAAAAAAAATATATATGAATTTTTAAAAATTTCCAATGAGAGTGTATAAAAAATTTTCTTAGAATATTTTGGTTAAAATTTTTTAGCTATATTAAATTGCTTTAAATTTTAAAAGAAAAAAAAAAAACATATGTAATTTTTTTAAAATCATATATTAAAAAATAATCTTATTATTGTGTTTCATAGGGTGTTTTGGTTTTGTAAATTTTTATTTTGAATAAAATATTTAAAAATTTTCCATTGTAGTTACTGATTTTGTTGAGATATTCTGTTTTTTTTTTCTTTATTTAAAATAGAATAAAAAGAGATTTATTTATGTCGGTATAGTCTATATGTATAATTGCCAATATTTTTTGGTTTGAAGCTTTATTTCTGATTTTCAAGATAAAGAATGTTTTTTTTTGTGTTTCTATACTATGAATTTTCTCTGTAAAAGTAGCCTTAAAATTTACTTTAAAATTTTTTATTAGATGGGATTTATTTTTGATGTATAAATTATATGGCTTTAGGTATTGCAGTAGCGGTAGAGGATAGCAAATTTTGTTTTTTTTTATAAACACAATATCAAAAAACAAAAATATCTTGTTAGTGTTAGTTTTTAATAAATTGTGACAGCAGAAAAATTAAAATTGATTCGTTTTTCTCTAAACCATGGGAGAATATACAATATTCTCCCTTTTGTTAGTAACGCATTTCACTGATAGAAAGAGCTTTGTTGTTTGAGCGAAATTAGTTATTAAATTGAGCCAACGAAATAAATTCTTAAATATAATGACAGACAAGCGGTAATAATGGCCTAAGCTAATGCGAACTTAGCGTCGAAGGTAGTCTGCCGTGTTGGGCTTTGATATGGGACAGCAAAAGTAATATTTTTAATAAAACTTGTCAAAATGTTATTTCTATAGAAAATTTTGTAAAATTTTATGTCTATAGAAAATGATGTCAACATTTTATGTCTATAGAAAATGTTGTCAAAATTTTATTTCTATAGAAATTTTTCTCAAAATTTTATTTCTATAGAATATTTTCTCAAAATTTTATTTCTATAGAAAATGTTGTCATAATTTTATTTCTATAGAAAATTATGTCAAAATTTTATCTTTATAGAACATTTTGTCAAAATTTTATTTCTATAGAAATTTTTGTCAAATTTTTATTTCTATAGGAAATTTTTTTTCAAAATTTTATTTCTATAGAAAATGATGTCAACATTTTATGTCTATAGAAAATTTTGTCAAAATTGTGGTTCTATAGAAAATTTTGTCAAAATTTTATTTCTATAGAAAATTTTCTTAAAATTTTATTTTATAGAAAATTTCCTCAAATTTTTATTTCTATAGAAAATGTTGTCAAATTTTTATTTCTATAGAAAATTTTGTCAAAATTGTATTTCTATAGAAAATTTTCTCAAAATTTTAGTTTTATAGAAATTTTTCTCAAATTTTTATTTCTATAGAAAATTTTCTCAAAAGTTTATTTCTATAGAAACTTTTGTCAAAAATTTATTTCTATATGAAAACAGTCTTTTTCGTCCGTGTAAGAGCTTTGATATGGGACAGCAAGAGTAATATTTTTAACAAAATTTGTCAAAATTTTATTTCTATAGAAAATGTTGTTAAAATTTTATTTCTATATAAAATTTTCTCAAAATTTTATGTCTATAGAAAATGTTGTCAAAATTTTATTTCTATAGAATATTTTGTCAAAATTATTGTTGTTTTTGATCTCAGCTTAAAGCCATGCATTTACTACACTACAAGTGTAGCTTAACCAATAGAGGAAAAGTATGCTTGTCAAATTTATTTGGCCAAAGCCCTATAGACTGCAATATGGTTGGATGTACAGCTGTTTCGGAATTACCACATTCCTCATCAGCATCCTCTACTTGCAGCAAAAATTTTATTTCTATAGAAAATTTTCTCAAAAGTTTATTTCTATATAAAATTTTCTCAACATTTTATTTCTATAGAAATTTTTTTCAAAATTTTATTTCTATAGAAAATTTTCTCAAAAGTTTATTGCTACAGAAAATTTTGTCAAAATTTTAGTTCTATAGAAAATTTTCTCAAAATTTTATTTCTATAAAATTTTATTCAAAATTTTATTTCTATAGAAAATTTTCTCAAAATTTTTTTCTATAGAAAATTTTCTCAAAATTTTATTTCTATAGAAAATTTTCTCAAAAGTTTATTTCTACAGAAAATTTCTTCAAAATTTTATTTCCGTAGAAAATTGTGGAAAAATTTTATTCTATAAAAAATTTGCTCCAAATTTTATTTCTATAGAAAATTTTGTCAAAACTTTTTTTTCTATAGAAAATTTTGTCAAAATTTTATTTCTATAGAAAATTTTGTCAAAATTTTATGCCTATAGAAAATGTTGTCAAAATTTTATTTCTATAGAAATTTTTGTCAAAATTTTATTTCTATAGAAATTTTTGTCAAAATTGTGTTTCTATAGAAAATTTTCTTAAAATTTTATTTCTATAGAAAATTTTGTCAGAATTTTATGTCTACGGAAAATGTTGTCAAAATTTTATGTCTATAGAAAATCTTGTCAAAATTTTTCTCTATAGACATTTTTGTCAAAATTTTATTTCTATAGAAAATTTTCTTAAAATTTTATTTCTATAGAAAATTTTCTCAAAAGTTTATTTCTATAGACAATTTTGTGAAAATTTTATTTCTATAGAAAATTTTGTCAAAATTTTATCTCTATAGAAATTTTTGTCAAAATTTCATTTCTATAGAAAATTTTGTCAAAATTTTATGTCTATAGAAAATGTTGCCAAAATTTTATTTCTATAGAAATTTTTGTTAAAATTTTATTTCTATAGAAATTTTTTCAAAATTTTGTTTCTATAGAAAATTTTCTCAAAATTTTATTTCTATAGAACATTTTGTCAAAATTTTATGTCTATAGAAAATGTTGTCAAAATTTTATTTCTATAGACATTTTTGTCAAAATTTTATTTCTATAGAAAATTGTGTAACAATTTTATTCTATAGAAAATTTTCTCAAAATTGTATTTCTGTAGAAAATTTTGTCAAAATTTTATGTCTATAGAAAATGTTGTAAAAAATTTTTTTTCTATAGAAAATTGTGTAAACATTTTATTCTATAGAAAATGTTCTCAAAATTTTATGTCTATAGAAAATGTTGCCAAAATTGCATTTCTATAGAAATTTTTGTCAAAATTTTATGTCTTTAGAAAATTTTTTATTTTGTCAAAATTTTATTTCTATAGAAAATTTTCTCAAAATTTATTTCTATACAAAATTTTCTCAACATTTTATTTCTATAGAAAATTTTCTCAAAATTTTATTTCAATAGAAAATTTTGTCGAGATTTGATGTCTATAGAAAATGTTGTCAAAATTTTATTTATATAGAAATTTTTGTCAAAATTTTATTTCTATAGAAATTTTTGTCAACATTTTATTTCTATAAAACTTTTTAATAGAAAATTTTCTCAAAATTTTATTTCTATAGAAAATTGTGTAAAAATTTTATTCTATAGAAAATTTTCTCAAAATTTTATTTCAATTTCTATAGAAAATTTTGTCAAAATTTTATTTCTATAGAAAATTTTGTCACAATTTTATGTCTATAGCAAATGTTGTCAAAATTTTATTTCTATAGAAATTTTTGTCAAAATTTTATTTCTATAGAAATTTTTATCAAAATTTTATTTCTATAGAAAGTTTTCTCAAAATTTTATTTCTATAGGAAATTTTCTCAAAAGTTTATTTCTATAGAAAATTTTGTCAAAATTTTATTTCTATAGAAAATTTTGTAAAAATTTGATGTTTATAGAAAATGTTGTCAAAATTTTATTTGTATAGACATTTTTGTCAAAATTTTATTTCTATAGAAATTTTTGTCAAAATTTATTTCTATAAAACTTTTTTCGAAAGTTTATTTCTATAGAAAATTTTCTCAAAATTTTATTTCTATAGAAAATTGTGAAAAAATTTTATTCTATAGAAAATTTTCTCAAAATTTTATTTCAATAGAAAATTTTTGCAAAATCTTATTTCTATAGAAAAATTTGTCAACATTTTTTTTCTATAGAAAATTTTGTCAAAATTTTATTTCTATAGACAATTTGGTCAAAATTTTATTTCTATAGAAAATTTTGTCAAATTTTTATTTCTATAGAAAATGTTGTCAAATTTTTATTTCTATAGAAAATTTTGTCAAAATTGTATTTCTATAGAAAATTTTCTCAAAATTTTAGTTTTATAGAAATTTTTCTCAAATTTTTATTTCTATAGAAAATTTTCTCAAAATTTTATTTCTATAGAAACTTTTGTCAAAATTTTATTTCTATATGAAAAACAGTCTTTTTCGTCCGTGTAAGAGGTTTTACCGT
The DNA here is from genome assembly GCF_050003625.1 of Haematobia irritans. Taxonomy (NCBI): domain Eukaryota; kingdom Metazoa; phylum Arthropoda; class Insecta; order Diptera; family Muscidae; genus Haematobia; species Haematobia irritans. The sequence goes on from NC_134397.1 coordinate 135,396,944, forward strand.
AAACACCGTTTGCTAAAGGTGATGTTTGATTGTCTGCACCAGACTAAGGTTCCAAACTAGATGGTTCCAATGATTACCTAATCGCTCTACTGCATTCAAAGGCGAATAGGGTGAGATGTAATGTTCCCGTAAATTTTTCCATAAATAGCATTTTTACTTCAAATGAAACCTTTGTGATTTTAAACGAAATCCACAGAAATACCGGGCTTGTCCAGTAAAACCAAAAAATAATCGTAATATATAATACAACAAAATCAATCGTTGTATTGACGAATTTGTACGTTGGCTCACTGTTTAGTACGATCAGTTTTCAATTAGTGCAAGAGATATATTTCTTAGAGAGAATCAACAATTTACTAAAATAGTAATAAATTGCTGGATAAAGGCCAATAGACATTATTTGCTGAACTATCAGAAACTGCTGATTTGATACCAATACTAAATGAGGGTTTTTTTTGTGGATAACAAACAATATCGATAAATATTTTTGTATATTTACATGTAATAAATAAAAATGTTTTTTTTTTTGCCTGAAAAAAAAAATTAATTTCTATATTAATGCGATTTGTTTGTTTTTTTTTTCATTTGGGAATTTTTACATAAAGTTTTGTATATAAGCTTATGTTAGCTCAGTGTAAAATTTCTGATTTATTCCTGGTTTTGTTTTTGATTTTTTTTAAGTTATTTTTGTTTTTTCATTTTAATAATTCAGCTAAAGCACCATATTTGTTGATTCATTATTGTTGTATTTATATGTATAGGCTATATGTGGGATTTTGGTTTAATATATATAAATAATATTTTAAATATTTGTTTTGGATTTTTTCGGGGAATTTTTCCAATATAAGAAAACACAAAAGGCACTGGGAATAACAATAAATAGGAACAATAAATAAATTAAAAAAAAAAACAAACAAACCAATAATAATAAAATATTTAAATAAATAAAATAAAATATAGTAACTATTTTAATATCAGCCTGATATCAAAGCTCAATGATTAGGCAATTGGTATTATTAAGTTATTGAATAGATAATGCAAGATACCAAAACATACAAGCCTGACAATTCACATCCCAGCAAAAAAAGCGTCGCCAAATAAGTAGTGGAAATGTTTTTTGGATCCGAAAGTTGTGCCAAATTTACGCAGAAGCGATGAATTTAACATGGAATGATGTCCACCATTTCAACAGCCGCTGCACTGAATTTGCATCAATTCTTAAGGTGTCATGCGAATCCAGTGTTTTGCATGTGATTTAAGAAATTTTGTGATATTTTGACGAATAAATAAATTTTAATTTTTGTATGATTTTTAATGCATTATAACGCTTGTCTGGAACGTTTGACATCAAATATTTTCAAAAATTCGCAATTTTTCTAAAAAGGATTTAGCATTTTTTTCGGCAAAATTTAATTTGAGACAATAAAATTATAAATTTCCCATTAAAAATATAACGCTTGTCTGGAATATAAAATAAAATTTTAAATTTCCCATTAAAAATATGAAATATGAGTTATAAAAAAATTAACTCAAATGAACTTCCTGTGCAGTTAAAATAAAGAACATCTTTGGGAGAGCATTTTTGGAAGTTCTTTTAAAGTTGTGCCTTGAGAAGAAATGCCAAACTTTTTGCTGGGATGTTTCTTCTCTGGTTAATTCGAATTTCCATAGCCTTTAGAAAACGGGCGCAGATGACTCTTTTGGGGTCCTATATGCTATCTTGTTATAGAAATTACATACAAGCATTATTTTTCCCAAATTGAACCATTTTCACCACCACTGTCCATAAATTTTTCTTGTAATTAAAATCCCTTAATCTTATTTTTTGATTTCGGTTTATATTTATAGAAATCGAAAATGTAGTATTTTTATTTGTCTTTTCTTCATAAAAAATTATTGTTTTTATTTTTATTGACATATAAACTTTCTAAGCTGTTTTTATTACAAATCATAACAACAATAAATAGGAATGAGCAATATAAAAAAAATAATTAAAAACTCTATTCATAAAAAAAATTAGACTTCTTTAAAATTTTGATTTAAAAAAATTCTAAAAATATTTATATTGCAAACCCTAAGAAAAATAAATAGGAATGAGCAATAGAAAAAAAAACATTTAAAAAATTAAATAAAATTTATTTAATTTCGTGTTTTTCTTTAAAATTTTGATTTAAAAAAAAATCTAATTATAAATATTTATTTTTATATTTATTAATATACTAATTTGCAAATCTATTCACAATACCCTGTTTTTTTTTTTTTTTGAAATGTATGCTGGGAATGGTGCCTATTTGTGTTTTCCAATGTTCATTAATAATGTTTTTAAAATATAATTTTATTTTTGTATATACTTTGTTTAGCAAAATACATACACATATATATTTCTAGCCTATTTTTTTTTTATTTAATGAGTCCAATGATTTTGTACAAAATATTTTTATATTTTTAAAATAGGTTTTAGTTTCGTGTTTTTTTTTTTTTTGTTTTCATTAATATATAATTTATTTAACCTAAACAACATGATATATAAAAGAAAATTAGTAAAGGGCAAACTAATTTACAACAGAAACCATATTTAAGAGGCAATTCTGGGTTACTGGATTTTATTTTTTTTTTAAATAGTTATACTAAATGCTTTCTATTTTCTCTCATTTTTTTAGTTTAGTGTATTTAACAATTTGTTTTTTCATTTAGTTTTCTTCAATTCTTAAAAATTTTCCATTTTTAATTTGGTTATGTGTATTTTTTCCGACTACTTTAAAATCCCTGTATGTTGTGGATTTAAAATTGTATGATTTTTATTTTTAAATTTTATTTCAAATTTTAAAATCTTTATTGGGTCATATTTTTGTTATTTTCTTTAATGGTTTTAGAATTAATTTTTAGTTATGCAATATGTTTTGCTTCATGATTATCTAGAATAGTAAAAATGTAATAGTATGCCATGAATACCTTCATATCTAGTGATGAGAATGTGTAATAGCATCATTTTGTTTCCAAAGAATCTACTTTCAAACCAAAAGAATTGAAATAGAAGTAATGAAAAAATATCAGTTTATAAGTAGAAATAAGCCTTAAAGGCCCACTTGGGCATATAAGGGCCACAGCGAGGCAGTAAGGACTTCAAAGTTGTAGGTAGTTGAAATGTGCGCCAGTAAGGACACCGCTGAGTCCATAAGGGCTCCGCGGTTCTTAATAAGTTACAATATATACAACAGTTGGGTTAGTAGGGACCCCAAAATCCCTTCGGCAGAATATTTTTTTATATTTAAAACTGAACCGATTCCTTCCAAAATCATTAGGGTTCCATTCTGACCTAAAACACATAAACTAAAATCGCAACTTAGACTTTAATTACAAAAATATGTTGACATACAGACGAATATGGCTAGACCGACTCAGGGGCCGGCCTTGAGCAATATTGTCAAAGACACCCTATGTCTATCTCGTCTCCTTCTGGGTGTTGAAAACATATGCACTAACTTCCCAGCAAAAAAATTGGAAGTTGTTCCACAAACATTTCTTTTAAAGCCCATCCCAGAATCCCCCATCGAGTTTTTTTCAACTTCCGATGCAGTCTTTGTGGACAAGTCCACAAACATTTCTTCTAAAGCGCAAAAAAAAAAAATAGAAAACTAATAAAAAAAAAAACATAAATAGGAAAAAAAATAAATTTCATCCCCGCTGGGATTTGAACCTCCATGGAAGTTCTTTTGAGAAGGTTTTGCAATTTTTTTTTTTTTGATTTTTTATGAAAAAAATATATTTATACAAAAATATATGCCGAAAATAAAAAATATGAACGATGCATAACATAAAAAAATAATTTTGTAGAAAAATATTTGATAAAAAAATTTCCGCTGGTGATATTTGAACCTGCGTTTCTGATTTTTTCGTTCATACTAATAAAGAACATCTCGAGAAGCAATTGGAATGTTATTCCTTGGTGTCGTATTACGATCATATCACAAACATTTGAATTGACCTTTCGACGCTTTATGTTCAATGGCGTTTGTGGCTGAGTGTGCTAAGGCGTTCTCTTATGGTGCCACCAAATCCAGGTTCAACCCCTGATCGGAACGAAAAAGTTTTTCAAATTGTAAAAATTAGCTAATAGGAAAATAATAGTGTAATAAAACATATGGATGAAAAAAAGTGAAATTGGTTAAAAAAAAACAATTTTTTGCGCTTTTTAAATTTCTTCATTCAAATTAACTTCCAAGGCACAACTTCTAAAGCATTGCAAAGGATCCAAAAAGGGAAAACTTCCGTCCTATGACAAGCCCATGTAAAATTCATTGGAGATGATCCAAGTTTGCACTACTTCCGGATCACAGATTGGGGATCCAAACTAGTTTTTTGGAAGCTCTTTTTTTCTGGGTTATAATACCATGTTCCACAGTGTGGCGCAGGGTACAAAAAAAAAATAGAACACCACCATGGATGGGAAATTTAGAAAATATTAAAGACAAATTTCTTTAAAATAATGCAATTTTAATTAAAATAATGTTTATAATCTTTTCTTCAAAAAAATTTTTTTCATTAAATTTAGAACACAAATTTGGTAAATTTGCGTCGCATATCTTTAAACTAAGGCAAATTTTTCTTAAAGTAAAGAAACACATTTTGGATGTAAAGAAATTGCCCTCAAATTAACTGAAATATTGAAACTTTAGATTTAAGATAAAAACGCTTCAAATATAGGCTAAGACTTATTTTTAGGATTTAGCATCTTAGGTTTAAAGTTTTTTTTTTGAATCAAGAAAACATTTTTTAATTTGAGGTATCCGTTATAATTTGGATTTTTAACAGGTATTTGTTTGTACGTGAATAGCTTTATTAATATACCGCGAAAAGAGAAACAACATTTGATAAATGTGATCTGTATCCTAGGTTAGGTTAGGTTAGGTTAGGTTAGGTGGCAGCCCGATGTATCAGGCTCACTTTGACTATTCAGCCCATTGTGATACCACATTGGTGAACTTCTCTCTTATCACTGAGTGCTGCCCGATTACATGTTAAGTTCAATGACAAGGGACCTCCTTTTTATAGCCGAGTCCGAACGGCGTTCCACATTGCAGTGAAACCACTTAGAGAAGCTTTGAAACCCTCAGAAATGTCACCAACATTGCTGAGGTGGGATAATCCACCGCTGAAAAATTTGTTTGGTGTTCGGTCGAAGCAGGAATCGAACCCACGACCTTGTGTATGCAAAGCGGGCATGCTAACCATTGCACCACGGTGGCTCCCATCAGTATCTGTATCCTAATTTTAATTTTATTGATTCTAGATTTAAGGCCAGATAGGTCGCTAAAAGTTGTCTTTATATTAAAGAAGCCGCATCTTTGGCTAGGAATCAATACCAAAACCCTTATGGGAAGGTCAAAATTTTTGGGTTCAAATAAACATGTTTTAGAAAAAAACAATATGTTTTGGCGAGAAAACAACATTTTTGCGGCAAAAATGTTCCATATTCCCCATCTAAAAATAAAAGTTTGTTCTTGAAATATGTCTGAGGTGTTCATATTCCACTTCTCTACACTGAAAAAAAATATTGTATTGAGGTCAAAGATTTCATGTCTTTAAAATACGAATGCAAATTTTGCTTAGCATAGAAGACGCATTTCTCTAATATAAAGTTTTTTTCCTTGTCCAAAAGTCGATAGACTTTCCAATGAAGTCGTATAGTCATTATAATTAAGTGATTTGACTTAAAAATGCGTATCATAACATGAAAGAAAACGTATTTGGGCTAAGGTCAACTTGACTTTAATAATTCAGAAAAATTCTTTAAATTTAATGAAATTGTCTTTAAATTGCTTGTCTTTTTGCATCTTGACTACAAAGCAAAAAATCGTTCAAATATAGGACATGTTCTTCAACACTTTATTTTAAGGACGTTTTTTACTTGAAACATAGCATAATTTCTACTGGAAGTCGAGTCTTAATTTGGAAAATAAGGTTGTCGTTAACTCGTTTTTAAAGGACTTTGATAGCATATGAAGAAAAAAAGCTGAAAATGAGAAAAATTTAAATTTGCTTCCTAGAAGCAAGTACACAAAACATGGAAATCTAAATAACTGATATTTTGGTTCTTGTTTTAATCTTTTTAGGATTCTTCAATTAATAAAGAAGATGAATGGTGTAATTCCGCCCTATGACGAGCCCATACAAATCTCACTGAATATGATCAAAATTTCCAGCCATTTCTGATCACAGAATGCTGATCTAAGCCAGATATATAAGAGGTTTTCCCTTACAAAGACTTGCAGGTAAGTGATTAAACAAGACGTCAAGGATATACTTACATTAAAATATCCTTCACATTTGGGATTCTGAAGAAAAACAAATTTATACAGCAGTAATAAGTTCGGCCGAGCCGAATCTTAAATACCCACAGCTATGAATCAAATATTATAGATTCCTTTGAAAAATTTACATCGCAGCAGATTACTTGGAAATGTGTTGAATTCCAGTACGATTTGATGACAGATACTCTCTCTCTCTCTCTCGGTCAAACTACTTAGAGAAGCTTTGAAACACTCAGAAATGTCGTCTTTTGTCTGCACGCAGGCCAAGTTCGAAGATAGGCTATATCGGTCCAGGTTTTGATATAGCTCCCATATAATCCGATCGCCCGATTTGGGGATTACTGAAAAACTTTCTGGTGTTCGGTCGAAACTGGGGTTGTAGGCAGACATTCTGACCGTTTCACTATGGTGCAAAGTGCTTCGAAAGCGGCAAAAAGTATGTGTTCCGTTTTTTTTATTCTTATTTCTGTTTTTAATGGTCCATGATATCGAGCTTCGAAAGCAAAAATAAAATTTTGCTATAATTGACTAGAACTATTTTTAAAAAATATTTGAATTTCAATGGGGTTAAATTGTATGGGAATGGTGTAAAAGAACGGATGGTCCGATTTTAGCCAAGTTGAATATTTTGTGTAGGTATTGGTGGTGGTTTTTGAAGTAAAACAAAAAAAAAATTATTAAATTTGGGCAAATTGAAATTTTGACAATTTTAAAAAATTTTGGGATAGTAAACCCAAAAAGGATAATTTACAAAGGACGCCAAAAAAAAATTATATCTCTCAATTTTATTCTCATACTAGTTTTTGGGTTAGGTTAGGTTAGGTTAGGTTAAAGTAGCAGCCCGATTAAATTTTAGGCTCACTTAGACTATTCAGTCCATTGTGATACCACATTTAACGAAAAGTACCTATTACATATGGGCAATTCTAGTTTTAACCGCTGAACTTTCTCGATTATTTTCTTCTGTTGAACCAACCAGATTGTTGCATAAACATTAGCAGACTGCTTAAGTTAACGTTTTCCAGGTCCGCCAGTAATCTAAAGCTATATGCCCCTAAAATTTGCTTACGCCTTACACAAAATGCAAGACACTCACCAAAAGGTGTTTAATTGATTCCTTTTCCTCCGCATCATGACAGCTCATACAATAGTCATTATACTTCGCGCCAATAGTTTTTGCAAAATCGCCTATCAGGCAGCGATCCGTTATAGCAGATATCAGGAGTGATATCTGACGTCTCGACAACACTAGCATATCTAGTGGTCAGTTTAAGTTTAAATGGGGCCGTAGTTGCTTGGTGTCGTTACAACCCTTGCAATTCTCCCATCGAACATTTGCCATCATAACAGCCTTGCAGGTAGCCAGGGGCAACCAACAGATTCTAGTTCCCCTGCTAACTTATCTGCTTCGCAGTTGCCCGGTATGTTCCTATGGCCAGGCACCTAGCCTCAGCCATCTCATTGAGAGATTTGCGGCAGTCGATGGCCGTTTTCGAGTTAAGGAACACAGATTTTATTTCAGGTTGACTGTCTGAGTATATATTAATGCCAACATTTTTGGAACATTACTTCTCAGCCAATTCGCCACCTCTTTTATTGCTAATATTTCGCCTTGAAAAACAATACAGTGATTAGGTAGTCTTTTCGCTACTCGAAGTTCCAGATCTTTAGAATATACTCCGAAACCCACTTGTCCATTCAATTTGGAGCCATCAGTGTAGAAATCTATATATTGTTTATTCTCCGGAGCCTGTGTACATCACGCCTCACTGTTGGGAATTAGAGTTTCAAACTTTTTGTCGAAAAGTGGTCTCGCCAAAGTGTAATCCACTACGTTAGGCACATCTTGCATTATTTTGAGGGCCGATCTGTGACCGTAACTTTTTTCCGACCACAGCGACAGCTCGCGCAACCGCACAGCCGTTGTTGCAGCTGACTGTTTGGCCAAAATGGCCAAAAGGCAATAGATGCAGCATGACATTAAGGGAATTTGTTCCTGTCTTACTGAATGCGCCTGAGATACACAAGCACGCCATACGCTGAACTTTGTCTAAACTTGTCGGCTGCTAAAGTGCCGGCCACCAAACTACAACACCATATAGCATTATAGGTCTAACCACTGCCGTGTATAGCCAATGCACAATTTTCGGTTTTAGTCCCCACTTTTTCCCTATTGCCTTTTTGCACGAGTATAAAGCTACCGTTGCTTTCCTCGCCCTTTCTTCAATATTAAGCTTAAAGTTCAGCTTCCTGTCCAAAATAACGCCAAGGTATTTTGCATACTCTCTAAATACCCCCTAAGGAAATGGGTCTAACCGTGGGAGTTTTGCGATCTTTGCAGTACATGACTAGTTCTGTCTTTGCAGGATTTACCCCAAGACCATTATCTTTCGCCCATTTCTCAGTCCTCCGGAGGGCTCTCTGTATAATATCTCTGACTGTTGATGGGAATTTTCCACTGACTGCTAGAGCCAAATCATCTGCGTATGCCACCACTTTTATCCTTTCTTTTTCTAGGGTAACCAGAAGGTTATTTATAGCAACATTCCAAAGAAGAGGTGATAGAACTCCTCCTTGAGGAGTGCCTCTGTTCACATACCTTTGTATTTTTGCTTGTCCTAGTGTGGCTGAAATACGACTGTTCATTAGAAGTTCGTCTATCAGTCTAAGTATACCTGGATTAGCATTCAGAGTTGTCAGTATATTTAATATCGAGCTTGGGTGGACGTTATTGAACGCCCCTTCGATGTCTAGAAACGCCACGATTGTGTATGCATTGACAGATAGTGAGCATTCAATAAAGCTGACTAGTTCATGTAATGCGGTCTCAGTAGACCTGCCCGTCGAGTATGCATGCTATCGTTTCGAGAGCAAACTTGAATCGACTCTAGTTCTAAGATAAATATCTATCATCCTCTCCAGAGTCTTCAGTAGGAATGAGGATAAGCTGATTTGTCGGAAATCCTTCGCACTCGAGTGAGAGGCTTTTCCCGTTTTAGGTATGAAAACGACTTTTGTTTCCTTCCACTTTCCTGGAATATATGCTAAGTTGATACATCCCAGGGGATAATTCTGTCAGTCACTGCTTGTAACTCCGCCGGAGTAAATTCATCAGGTTCGGGGGATTTGGGGTTTTTGGGCTTATTATAGAGTATACTATTGAATATAAAAATTCTGCTATTTTTGATTAGAAATATTTTTACTTTTGGAGTATATTTTCGGTAAAAATTCCTCATTTATAAGAACGAAGGGATTTTGGATGAACGAGTTTTTATTATGTATTGCGTTTTATGCTAATTTTATAAAGTTTAAATTTCACTTCCTTTTTGTTTCTTTTTTTGTGAGTTTTCTATTCAAAACATAACATTTTGCTAATTTTGAAAAAGTACCATCATTTTGTAAATTTTTTCCCTTATGTGACCATCTGGGTGTTACTTTGAGGGCTTGTAACAAAAAAATATATCGTTGAATTTCAATTCTTTTTTGAATTTGGTTTGTATTTGATATTAGTATATTCAACTCAAAAAATAAAATGTTGGTAATTTTGAAAAAGTAGCGGCAAAAGTTTTTAAAACTGGTGAAAATTTAAAATTTCCCCCTTTTTAACCATCTTGGTGGTACTTTGAGGACTTGTACATGTAAAAGTTGGTCAAAAACGGTTCAGATTTAAATATAGCTCCCGATATAGATTCATATGCATGGTTGCCTCAGTTGGAAGAATTCTACCAAAAAGAGTAGATTTTTTATTCTTCGGTAGTTTGGTAGAATTCTTAGTTTTTTGGTAGATTTTGCAAAAATCTACCATAAAAATTTTAATTGTCGAGACAGGTCATTTTTATACAGCCCCAGACTAGACTATCAAAGCCCATGTTATGCCAAATTGTAAGTTGTCCCTGTTTGTAGAATTAGTAACCTTCACTTATAAACGCAAGCTAAAATCGTTCACTAAACTTTCGACACATTTACAATTCAAAAAATATTTGTACACCCAAAAAAATAATCGCTATCGCTGTTACGTGCACAAAATCGTATTTTTATCCTATCAACCACCAAAATTTGATAGAAAAACTCCATTATGAGATTTTTTTGTATTTGGTAGAATTTTCTTAAAATGTTGGTAGGCTATTTTTCGACTCGAGTGGCAATCGCGTGACCACGGATGTAAAAGTTTCATTACGAAAATTTTAAAATTTTTTTACTTGTTTTCTAGAAGTTTGTTGGGCATTATATACCAAGAAATATTACTAGTCCATCTGAAAAGCGATAAAACCTCTCACATATCTTTAAATGATAACTTCTCTAGAGTGACAAGGTTAGATTAGGTTAGGTGGCAGCCCGATATCAGGCTCACTTAGACTATTCAGTCCATTGTGATACCACAGTGGTGAACTTCTTTCTTATCACTGAGTGCTGCCCGATTCCATGTTAAACTCAATGACAAGGGACCTCCTTTTTATAACCGAGTCCGAACGGCGTTGCACATTGCAGTGAAACAACTTAGAGAAATGTCAACAGCATTACTGAGGTGTTCGGTCGAAGCAGGAATTGCACTCACGACCTTGTGTATGCAAGGCGGGCATGCTAACCATTACACCACGGTGGCTCCTAGAAAAACTATTTTTTTAAACTCATTTCGAATGTGACTCTAGCTTCTCTTACATGGATTTCCTTTTTTTTAAACTTTTCGTATATAAAACACTTTTTCTTTGATTTTTAATAAACACAAAATAATCTATATTTGCATAGAAAATAATAAACAAAATTAAATGTGTTTTCAACAATTTTACAAATAAATGCGAAAAAATAATAAATATAAATATGGCAAATATAAATAAGAATGATTTATAAATATATATAAATCTATATAGAAAAAATAAACAAATATCCTCTTCACATACACACAATTTACAAATCAGAAATAAAATTTTGCAACTCTCAAAATAAGGAATAAAAAATAGGAACAAAAAGAAATTTAAGAAATAAATTAATAACAAATGCAAATAAATTATCTATAAAAATTTCTAAATTAAATATCTTATTCTCTATGATTTAGGTAAATAAAAAAAAGAAAAACAAAAAATAAATAACAATATGTATATAACGAAAAAAAAAAAACAAAAATAAAATTAAATCACAATAAATAATTCAGGGACAAAAAAAGAGACAAGGGCATCATAAGCAACATTTAGGATCATTTGGAAAAAATTAAACAATTTTTTTTAGAATTTCTGTTTACAAAAAAATTGAAATTTTCTATAAATGACCCGGGCAAATGTTGTTATTGGTTGCCCACAAACAAAAAAATTTCAAATTCCAAATGCATTTTTTCTGGACATTTTTAAGCTAAATTAAATAGAAATTATCTAAAGAATTTCTAGATAATAGCAGAGAATTGATAAAACAACATCAAAACGAAAAATATTTAACAAACTATGACAATCAAGCTGAGGTCTTGGAAAAATAATTCTAAAATTTTTTTCACATTTTCTCTATATATTTTTTAAATTTGTGTAAAGGGACTTTAGGTTTTGGATTTTTAAAAAAAATTTTGAACCGTTTTCTAAAATCTCTTTAGTTTAAAAAAGACCTTTGCGGTTATTTAAAACATTTAATTGATAGTCTTCATCTCTCATTTTCGCTCTCCCTCTCTCTTTTTCTCTGGAATACAAAATGATGCTGATATGTGTTTATAAATACAACAATGAGTGATGAGGAGCGTACGTGTGTATGAGTTTGTGCTAGAGAGAGGTCTTCCAAGAAGACCTATTTCCGTTTCCTTAGAACACAAAATAAATAAAATTACAAAACCTAAACAGATTTCCTCATAAGATGTATATGAATTTCAAAAACAAAACAAAAAAATGTTTTTGATTCAAGAAAAAAAAAAACAAAATTTTTTCTTAATAAAAAAAGTCCATAAATCTTTACAGACAGGCTATGAAATTATGACCTCCTCTTTGTGTTAACCAACCATCAACCAATGTGGCCAAACCATTTCATTATTATTTCAATATCTTCTCTATGGCATGGGGTTTTGTGTGTGGTAGTTTAGTTGGTTGACTAGCCCTTCCACCTCCATTTACAAATGAAAAGCATTTTGTATGGTCTGAATTTGTTGCGGTGCAACCGATGAAGGTGGCTGTGATGAGGATGATGATGATGATGGTGGAGGTGGTACAGATGGTTGCTGTAATTGCAAGGCAGCTTGTTGCTGTTGCAGTTGATGATGATGATGGTTATGCTGGTTTTGATGTGGTTGATGATTTTGTTGTTGCAACTGTTGCTGCTGCTGAACAGTTGTCGTGTCCGAGTGCGTTTGAGTTTGGCCCATGAGTGTCTGCATTTGTTGTTGCGATGTTTGACCATAACTTAAATTGGGTTGGGAATTTAATGATGACAACGATGTGGTCGAAGAGGCCGGTCCAATACCCACCAAAGTTTGAGATTTCGAATTTCTAGTCAATGGCTTGTGATATTTAACGGCATCTGTTGAATGTTGCCATTGCCAACAAGTGCGACAGAAGTATCTGTAATGGTAAATATTATGCAAAAAAATTTAGTTTTTTTATGTTTAATTTATGAGTTTGCTTGGTTTGTTGTTGTAAACATCTATGATTGCAAAGAGGCAGATAAAAATTAGTGAATTTGGCCAATGATTATGTTTTCGTAATTTCGATTAAGAATAAGAAATTAAAAAAGAACAATTTTGATCACAAAAGTCACACTGAAAGAAAAGTGTGCCGTGTTAAAAATATAGCCTCTTTATCTCTTTAAGGATATATTGAAGAGGCAACTCACTTTTAAATGTAAGATGCTACATTTACTGGCACTACGGTTTGTGGAATTCTACCATAAATGATAGATTTTTTACTATTTGGAAGATTGGCAGAATTCTTGATGTTTTAGTAGATTTTTGTTTATAGAAATAAAATTTTGACAAAATTTTCTATAGAAATGAAATTTTGACAAAATTTTCTACAGAAATGAAATTTTGACAAAATTTTCTATAGAAATAATATTTTGACAAAATGTTCTATAGAAAGAACATTTTGACAAAATTTTCTATAGAAATAAATTCTTGGAAAAAAAAATAATGGAAAAAAAAAATTTTGAAAATAATTTCTATAGGAATACAATTGTGACAAAAATTTTCTATAGCAATAAAATTTTGATAAAATTTTCTATAGAAATAAAATTTGGTAAAAAATTTCGATACAAAAAAATTTTCTATTGAAATAAAATTTTGATAAAATTTTCTATAGAAATGAAATTTTGACAAAATTTTCTATAGAAATGACAAAATGTTCTATAGAAATAAAATTTTCTATAGAAATGAAAATTGACAAAATTTTGAAATTTTTACAAAATTTTCTATAGAAATAAAATTTTGACAAAAATTTCTAAGAAATAAAATTTTTTAAAAATTTTCTATAGAAATAAAATGTTGACAAAATTTTCTATAGAAATAAAATTTTGGCAAAAATTTCTATATAAATAAAATTTTTTAAAAATTTTCTATATAAATAAAATTTTGTTAAAATTTTCTGTAGAAATAAAATTTTGACAAAATTTTCTATAGAAATAAAATGTTGACAAAATTTTCTACATAAATAAAAATTTGACAAAATTTTCTATAGAAATAAAATTTTCTACAGAAATAAAATTTTGACAAAATTTTCTATAGAAATAATTTTTTTTTTAATTCCTGGCACAGCAGGAGAGAAAAATAGCGTATTCCCGGGAACGGGATTCCGGGGAAAAACCTTGCTTTTATGTATGTATCTTTAAAAACTTACCTAAAACATGATAACTCCCTACAATAATATGGTCCGTGTTGTACTCCACATATTGAACATAGCGAATCTTCAAGATATGGATCGATTTGCACTTTTTTGGTAAACTTTGGTGTACGAATTTCAATGAATGCTGCCGAGACGGCTTTCATATACGAGCGATTATTATTAAAGGTGACACGGCCTGAACCAATGGGATATTTGTATTTATCCGTATCGATACCTAAAAAAAAGAAAAATTACAAATACATTTGGTATTAGCCAATGTCATGAAAGGAACTCTATAAACTTACCAGCATATAAAACTCCATCGAATAAATCATCCATAATTTGGGCCAAACCTTCAGCATTCAATTTGCCATGCAAGGCACCAACGAAAACAGTTTTGGTGGGATCCAATTTCTGTGAAGTTGATTTCACATAATTCGAATCACCAATAAGCCAAGGAATAACTTCAACCTGAAATATAAAGAAAATTAAGTTAAGTTCTTTTCTAATTTTAATATCCCTCCACCATGTGATGGTTGTTGTAGCCCTGAAAATTATACGTATTAATGAATAATGGAAGAATCGTCAGTTCGAGGAAGCCGACTGGTTAGACTGCGTGAGTAGATAGGTTGAGGCTTTTTGGGTTCGCAGTTCACGCGAAGTTATGATGTGTGGCTAACGTCCACACTTCGGGGATTCATCTTGGTTTCAGAAGGCAGAGGAGAACCAGATAGTATCTGCCATCCCTCCCATCGTCGCTGCTGCACTGTTGGTAAGAGTTTGTCTATTGAAACACTACCGTGTGAACAGCCACCAAAGCCATCCTTATTCCGTCGTTTGGATTCATGCTGCAGATACTGTTACTGTATTTCGCCCTAAAGCAGTATTCCCCTATACCTCCATTGGGTCTAGCTTATACGGAGTGCGAAAGTGTGTGAGCCTGAGTAAAAATTCACTCACGTCGTACTCCTTATATTTCCCCTGGATACTGGTAGAATCCTATCTCTACTCCAAACATCTTGAGCTCCAGGTTCATGACGTGATTAAGGTTTCTGTCAATTTTGGGGACTTTCGAGAAAGGAGTCCCTAAGTGGTAGTCATAAATCTTCTCATAAATGTCCCCATATCTCTACCTCGCGCAACTATAGAATCGTCTGCATGGGTCGTCATATGGTAAAAATAAAAAAGAAGGGGGACAATACATCGCCGTGAGGTATGCCCTGTTTATTCCTCCTGGACAAAGACATCTTCCCTCTAAATTCCACATAGGATTGTCTACCATCCATACAGTTAGCCAACCATCTCTTAGGGTGGAGGAGGGTGGTATGGCTCATCATATCAAAGGCTTTAAACAACAGAGGAAAGTAAAGTAATCAACAGATACGAGTCTCTGTGGTACGCTTTTGGGTTCGAGAAGTTCAGAGATGCCAAAAATTTGTTAGTTTTGTGGTTAGTTTGAAAAAACGTTTTTTTCTTACAAAGAAATGTTTTATTATTTTATTTTTTAACCCTATTTCAGTATTTGCAATATTATATATGATGATCTCTCTTATTGTATGTAAACCAATAATTTATTTTTTCTTTATGCTTATAGCAAATTTTGTCAAAATTTTATTTCTATAGAAAGTTTTATCAAACTTTTATTTTATAGAAAATTTTGTTAAAATTTTATATCTATAGAAAATTTTTTCAAAGTTTAATTTCTATAGAATAGAAATTTTTGTCAAAATTTTATTTCTATAGAAAATTTTATTTCTATAGAAAATTTTGTCAAAATTTTATTTCCATAGAAAATTTTGTCAAAATTTTATTTCTATAGAAAATTTTGTTAAAATTTTATTTCTATAGAAACTTTGTCAAAATTTTATTTCTATAGAAAATTTATGTCAAAATTTTATTTCTATAGAAATTTTTGTCAAAATTTTATTCCTATAGAAAATTTTGTCAAAATTTTATTTCTATAGAAAATTTTGTCAAAATTTTATTTCTATGAATAATGCTGTCAACATTTTATTTCTAAAGAAAAATTTCACAAATTTTCATCTAAAAAAAAAAAAAAGTTTTAATTCAATATAAATTTTTTCAAAGTTTTATTTTTTTCATTACAATAGAAAATTTTCACAAAATTTTATTTCTAAAGAAAATCTTGTTAAAATTTTATATCTATACAAAATTTTGTCAAAATTTTATTTCTATATAAAATTTTGTCAAAATTTTATTTCTATAGAAAATTTTGTCAAAATTTTACTTCTATAGAAAATTTTGTCAAAATTTTATTTCTATAGAAAATTTTGTCAACATTTTATTTCTATAGAAAATTTTGTCAACATTTTATTTCTATAGAAAAATTTTGTCAAAATTTTATTTCTATAGAAAATTTAGTCTAAATTTTATTTCTATAAAAAATTTTGTCAAAATTTTATTTCTATAGACAATTTTCTCAAGCCATTATTTCTATAGAAAAATTTCTCAAAAAAAGTTTTATTTCAATATAAATTGTATTTCTATAGAAAAAGTTGTCAACATTTTATTTCTATAGAAAATTTTCACAAAATTTTATTTGTATATATGCAATATTATATATGATGATCTCTCTTATTGTATGTGAACCAATATTTTATTTTTTCTTTATTCTTATAGCAAATTTTCTCAAAATTTTATTTCTATAGAAAGTTTTATCAAACTTTTATTTTATAGAAAATTTTGTTAAAATTTTATATCTATAGAAAATTTTTTCAAAGTTTAATTTCTATAGAATAGAATTTTTTGTCAAAATTTTATTTCTATAGAAAATTTTATTTCTATAGAAAATTTTGTCAAAATTTTATTTCCATAGAAAAATTTGTCAAAATTTTATTTCTATAGAAAATTTTGTTAAAATTTTATTTCTATAGAAACTTTGTCAAAATTTTATTTCTATAGAAAATTTTGTCAATATTTTATTTCTATAGAAAATTTTGTCAAAATTTTATTTCTATAGAAAATTTTGTCAACATTTTATTTCTATAGAAAATTTTGTCAACATTTTATTTCTATAGAAAATTTTGTCAACATTTTATTTCTAAAGAAAAATTTCACAAATTTTTATCTCAAAAAAAAAGTTTTAATTCAATATAAATTTTTTCAAAGTTTTATTTTTTTTTCATTACAATAGAACATTTTCACAAAATTTTATTTCTAAAGAAAATCTTGTTAAAATTTTATATCTATACAAAATTTTGTCAAAATTTTATTTCTATTGAAAATTTTGTCAAAATTTTATTTCTATAGAAAGTTTTGTCAACATTTTATTTCTATAGAAAATTTTGTCAACATTTTATTTCTATAGAAAATTTTGTCAAAATTTTATTTCTATAGAAAATTTAGTCAAAATTTTATTTCTATAAAAAATTTTGTCAAAATTTTATTTCTATAGACAATTTTCTTAAGCCATTATTTCTACAGAAAAATTGCTCAAAAAAAGTTGTATTTCAATATAAATTGTATTTCTATAGAAAAAGTTGTCAACATTTTATTTCTATAGAAAATTTTCACAAAATTTTATTTGTATAGAAAATTTTCTCAAAATTTTGTTTCTATAGAAAAATTTCTCAAAAAAAAAATTATTTCATTGTAAATTTTTTTCAAAATTTTATTTCTTTTCTTTTTTCAAAGTTTCATTTCAATAAAAAATTTTCACAAAATTGTATTTCTATAGAAAATTTTGTCAAAATTTTATTTCTATAAAAATCTTGTCAAAATATAATTTCTATAGAAAAATTTGTCAAAATGTTATTTCAATAGAAAAATTTGTCAACATTTTATTTCTAGAGAAAATTGTATTTCTATAGAAATTTTTGTCAAAATTTTATTTCTATAGAAATTTTTATCAAAATTTTATTTCTATAGCAAATTTTTATAGAAAATTTTGTCAACATTTTAATTCTACAGAAATTTTTTTCAAAATTTTAACTCTATAGAAAATTTTGTAAAATATTTATTTCAATAGAAAATTTTGTCATTATTGTATAACTATAGAAAATTTATTCAAAATTTTATTTCTATAGAAATTTTTGTCAAAAATTTATTTCTATAGCTTAAAAACCATTGCGTTGACTAAACTAAAAGAGTAGCTTATCCAACAAAGGAAAAGAAAATTTTGTCAAAAATTTATTTCTATAGAAAATGTTGTCAAAATGTTACTTTTATAAAAAATTTTCACAAAATTTTATATCTGTGGAAAATTTTCACAAAACTTTATTTCTATAGAAAAATTTCACAAAACTTCATTTTTTTAGAAAATTTTCACAAAAATTCATTTCTATAGTAAATTTATTTCTTCGGAATTTTTTCTCAAATTTTTATTTTTATGAAAAATTTTACCAAAATTTTATTTCTGTAGAAAATTTTCCCAAACTTTTATTTCTATAGAAGATTTGGTCATAATTTTATATCTATAGAAATTTTTGTCAACATTTTGTTTCTATAGGAAATTTTCTCAAAATTTTACTTCGTTAGAAATTTTCACACATTTTTACAAAATTTTATTTCTATAGAAAATTTTGTCAATTTTTGTTTCTATAAAAAATTTTGTCAATTTTTGTTTCTATAGAAAATTTTGTCAAAATTTTATTTCTATAGAAAAATTTGTTAAAAATTTTGTGCTATAGAAAAATGTTTGAAAAAGGTTTTTCTTTTTTGCAAAAATTTTATTTTCTGTCGACTACTCTGAAGCTCCTATTGTAAGTGATTTTATTTTTTTTTGTATATACTCACATCTTTAGCCTTAATACGCCTTGAGGAAATTTTGAAAAAGAAAATTCCACCTCCACTCTGAGGATCATCCGATTGAACAGCACAGGCTGAAAGTAAAGCTTTCACCTGTTTATCCGATTCGAAAATAATATAGGCATAACCCTTGGGTTGAGCAGCTTGTTGTTCCTTGCCAGGCCATTCGACTCTATGAAAAAAGATAAAAATTTCCAAAAAAGAAAAATTAAATAAAATCCCACTTTTTATCTGCTTTCTCATTCTTACTTAATTTGTCCAAATGGCTTGAATATTTGTATCAATGACTGTTCGCTTATATCCCAGGGTATACCACCCAAAAATACTTTAGGTGAAAATTGATAAAGACGATGAGAGCGTGGTGGCAGCTGACCACTCCAGGTGCACGTTGGTTCACAGAAGGCAGCAGAGCCACGATAAAATTTAGCTACACGATCCAAATACGCATCAGAGCCATTGATACTAAGGCCATTAGCAACACTGTTGCCATTACTCAAGAGAGGTGGCACTGTGGCCACCACTTGATGTTGTTGCTGTTGTTGATGTTGTTGCAACTGCCAATTTTGTAATTGATTGATGGTATTGTAGGTTTGCAGTAGATTTTGCAATAGTGGCACCTGTTGCTGCTGTGCTTGCAGCAAGGTTACAGCGTTTAAGGCTTGCAATTTGGTCAATTCCATATCGAATGCCGAGAGAGCTTCGAAATTTTCCAGATTCTGTTCGTCGAATAGATTTGTAGCAGGTGAATTGCGATTGTTGGTATTTTCAAATTCCGATGTGTATTGGTCTTGCTGGTGCTGTTTTTGACGCTGTTGTTGTTGGTGTTGTTGCTGCAGATTTTGTATTTGAAAATGTTCTTGTTGTAGCTTCTGTGGCAATTGTGGTGTCTGATGATTGTTGGAAGCCACATTTAGGAATTTCTGTGGAATGGCAAAAAGGGATGCTAGTGATTAGAAACATTTGTGTGAGAGTAGTGAAAGTAAAAATCCTTAAATTCTTTAACTTAATTAAGATTTTTGGTTGATTGTTTGGTTTTGATTTAGGTTTTGGCTTAACTTGAGTGAGCAGATCTGGACGAGAGTTCAGACAATTGCAAAATGTATCCTAAAAGTGACTAAAGAGGGAGGACCTTTATAAAATTTATTTTCTTTACTAAAGAGTCATATCACAAATTAGAAGATAACCAATCCCGCCTTTAGGCGGGCTCTATTAAATAAGAAAGCTTTTAGTAAAATACACCTTAAGACAACAAAAATGAATAAAAGAAAAAGAAAACTTAGTTGAACCTATTCAAGAGCCTTTGCAGCATATACAGAATTTTACCGTATAAATTTTTCTTGATTAGTTTTCTGTTAAAGAGCTAAAATAGTTCCAGGTTTTAATCTGACTACCTGTTCAATGACCTCCCAGCAAAACAAGCGTTGCCAAAAAAGTAATGAAAATGTTCTTTTTGGATCCGGAAGTGGTGCAAAATTGACGCAGAAGCGTTGAATTTAACATAGGCTTGTCATAGGACGGAAGTCCTCCATTTCAACAGCCGTTGCACTGAATTTGCATCACTTCTTTAGGTGTGATCCGAATTCAATGTTTTGGATGTAAATTAAAAAATTCTGTGATATTTTCTCAAATAAATAATTTTTATACATTTTTATAATTTTTAATGGATTCTAACGCTTGTCGGAAACGTTTGACCTCAAATATTTTCAAAAATTCACAATTTTTTCAGATTGGATTTAGCATTTTTTTCGACAAAATTTAAATGGTTTGCACCATTTTATGAATTCTTACTCCGTTTTTAACCTATTTGAAACAAACAAAAAAGTTAAAATTACCCATTAAAAGTATGAAAAACCCAAGTTATAAAAAATTGAATTAAAAGAACTTCCTCATTGGGAGTGCATCTTCTGGAAGTGCTTTTAAAGTTGTGCCTTCGGAAGAACTTCCAAATTTTTTTGCTGGGATATTAAATACTCTTTTCATTATAAAACCATAAAATAAATCTTTTTTATTAATTACTGTAATTTCAATAATTTTGGAAATTTGTAGATAAAATTATATATAATTAGATATATTAACATCTAATTATATCAAATTAGATATAGTTAAATGTGGGCCAAATTTGAGATCTGGTCAGATCTAATTCCTTTAGAATTAGATCTGATCAGATATTACTATTTTTCGGATCTGTCCAGATCTGCCTACAAATACTACCATATCTAATCAGATATGGCAGGAGATCTAATAAAATCTGGCTAGATCCACCAATTTTTACACGGGTAGAAATAAAATTTTGAGAAAATTGTCTACAGAAATAAAATCTTGAGAAAATTTTATATACTCATAGAAATAAAATTTTGAGAACATTTTCTATAGAAATAAAATTTTGACAAAATATCCTACAGAAATAAAATGTTGAGAATTTTGATTAAAAAATGTCTATAGAAATAAAATTTTGAGAACATTTTCTATAGAAATAAAATGTTGACCAAATATCCTATAGAAATAAAATGTTGACAAAATATGCTATAGAAATATTTTTTTTTAACAAAAATTTCTATAGAAATAAAATTTTAAGAAAATTTTCTATAGAAATATAATTTTGAGAAAATTTTCTATAGAAATAAAATTTTAAGAAAATTTTCTATAGAAATATAATTTTGAGAAAATTATCTATAGAAATATAATTTTGAGAAAATTTTCTATTGAAATAAAATTTTGAGAAAATTATCTATAGAAATAACATTTTCTATAGAAATAAAATTTTGAGAAAATTTTCTCTAGAATAAAATGGTGACAAAATGTTCTTTAGAGATAAAATTAGTTTTGTTTGTTATTGTTGGTTTCTCTTCAATCAATTTTGTTGTTTTTGATCTCAGCTTAAAACCATACATTGACTAAACTACAAGTGTAGCTTAACCAACAGAGGAAAAGTATGCTTGTCAAATTTATTTGGGCAAAGCCCTATAGACTGCAAGATGGTTGGATGTACAGCAGTTTCGGAATTACCAGATTCCTCATCAGCATCCTCTAACAGGTTGGCTGATAAGTTCCCGGTCTGGCACATAGATGGCGTCGCAAGTATTAAATGCATATTATTTTCATATATTTTAATTTTACAAACCTTCAAATGATTCGTATCAAAATTTGACGTCTGTAAGTCAATTAGTTTGTGAGATAGAGCGTCTTTTGTGAAGCAATTTTTGTTATTGTGAAAAAAATGGAATTTCGTGTTTTGATAAAATACTGTTTACTGAAGGGAAAAAATACGATGGAAGCAAAAACTTGGCTTGATAATGAGTTTCCGGACTCTGCCCCAGGGAAATCAAGAATAATTGATTGGTATGCAAAATTCAAGCGTGGTGAAATGAGCACGGAGGACGGTGAACGCAGTGGACGCCCGACGAAAACATCAAAAAAATCCACAAAATGATTTTGAATGACCGTAAAATGAAGTTGATCGAGATAGCAGAGGCCTTAAAGATATCAAAGGAACGTGTTGGTCATATCATTCATCAATATTTGGATATGCGGAAGCTATGTGCAAAATCGGTGCCGCGAGCTCACATTTGACCAAAAACAACAACGTGTTGATGATTTTGAGCGGTGTTTGCAGCTGTTAATGCAGTCGAGTTTTTCCGTTGATATGTGACAATGGATGAAACATGGCTCCATCACTACACTCCTGAGTCCAATCGACAGTCGGCTGAGTGGACAGCGACCGATGAACAGTCTCCGAAGCGTGGAAAGACTCAACAGCCCGCTGGCAAAGTAATGGCCTCTGTTTTTTGGGATGCGCATGGAATAATTTTTATCGATTACCTTGAGAAGGGAAAAACCATCAACAGTGACCATTATATGGCGTTATTGGAGCGTTTGAAGGTCGAAATAGCGGCAAAACGGCCCCATATGAAGAAGAAAAAAGTGTTGTTCCACCAAGACAACGCACCGTGCCACAAGTCATTGAGAACGATGGCAAAAATTCATGAATTGTGCTTCGAATTGATTCCCCACCCACCATATTCTCCAGATATGGCCCCCAGCGACTTTTTCTTGTTCTCAGACCTCAAAAGGATGCATGGCTGCAATGAAGAGGTGATCGCCGAAACTGAGGCCTATTTTGAGGCAAAACCGAAGGAGTACTACCAAAATGGTATCAAAAAATTGGAAGGTCGTTATAATCGTTGTATCGCTCTTGAAGGGAACTACGTTGAATATTAAAAACGAATTTTGACAAAAAAAATGTGTTTTTCTTTGTTAGACTGGGGACTTATCAGCCAACCTGTTACTTGCAGCAAAACTATCAACCAATTATGAGAATAAATTCGGGTAATTCATTCAATCCAAAGTGGACTACACTGAACAGAATTAAAATTTTGAGAAATTTTTCTATAGAAATAAAATTTTGAGAAAATTATCTCTAGGAATAAAATGGTGACAAAATTTTCATTAGAAATAAAATGTTGACCAAATTTTTTATAGAAATAAAATGTTGACAAAGTTGTCTCTAACAATAAAAAGTAAACAGGGCAAATTTTCAAAAAAAAAAATCATGTTTCACATTGACCCTTTTCCGCCGGAAAAGTGCAAACCATTGAAAAAAAAATTGTTTTTCTTCATGGTCGTATAGATGGTACTCTAACGTAAGTAATAAGATCAACTAGAAGAGCCCATCAGCTTAGAATGAACGGATAAATTTGACCAAGTTTATGAAAATGGACTAAATGAAATGGTTCGACTATCGGATCAAATTGAAAAATAAAAAATCTTTTGGATTAATTTCGACTATTCCGTCTTTTGTAAAATCAAAAGATTTTATGTTTAGCTCTATAACAAGGGACCTCCATTTTAAAACCAATTCCGAACAGAATTTGAGATTACGGCGAAAGTACTTAGAGCAGAAACATTCAGAAATATTCATATACATATTGGGAAGAAATGGAATATTCAAAAATGCACTTAATAATAACATAATGCAACATAAAAAATCCATTAAAAAATAATTTATCCCAACCGAAAGTACTTGATGAGAGGAGAAAAGTAATTTCTGAATATTGCTAGATTGGTTGCCGTTCGTTTTTTTTTTTTGACCGACTATAGCTTTTTCGCCAAATTCGATTTTTAGCACTTTTCTTCAGCCAAGATGTATCTCTTGACTCGGCTCTTGAAGTATTGAACCTTTTACAAAACAATCAAGTGATGAAATGTAGCATATAAAATTATGAACAACTTTCTTGTACATAACAAGTTCATACGACTACTACATGACAAACAGGTTTGCAACTTAATTTTTTTTTCGTGTTTTATATACGAAACAATAAAATAAATGCGTACTTAAATACGCATTTAGAAAGTTGTTCATAATTTTATAGGCTACATTTCTTCCCTTGATTGTTTGGTATAAGGTTCAATAGTTCCCGAACTGTAGAAAAAAATCGGCGAAAAAAGTGGCAATTTTTCGGATTTTTTGCGGTTTTGAGCATAGGTTGGGTTAAAGTGTTAGCTCGATTTATTGTCAGGCTCACTTGGACTATTCAGTCCATTGTGATATAATTTCATATTTTATAGTATATTCAGAATTTTTGTTGGTCAAGTCAAGAGCTACAACTTGGTTGAAGACTGCAAATTCACAACATTTTTCGAGATATGTCCATGCGAAAAATCGAAGAAATTTGCAACAAAAAGTGCTCAAAATCGAAAACTGCTTTCGCTGAGATAAGTGATTTTTTGTTTCTATTCAAAAAGTTGAATATTGCGTCACAGTGTAAACAGTCATAGGGTTCGTATGTGTATTGTAATTTGTGTAAAACATACGCACCATGGAGCTCCAGTGCCTTGGAATTCATGGATTCTATGTTGGTTGGAAATGAACAAAAGTATCGTGTAAATGATTTTTGATTATTCGATTAACCGTTATTTAAATGTTCACGATAAATGATTAGCCGAAAAAGTTACTGGAATTTTACACGGTTAAATTATTTATCATTGAGTCAAATATTGAATCGGGAAGAGAGAGTAGAGGTCGACCGAAGCGGGTTTTTTTGGTCGAAGCCGATGTTCGGCAAAAAAGCAATAATCGACCGAAGCCGATTATTTTCTTCAACTTAAAGAATATTTTTTTTCAACAAATTCATAAATACAACAATAAAAGGTAATTAGGTCCAGTAGTTTGATATTATAATGACAAAAAAGGATTTTTTTTATAATTTTTTACGTTTTATTTGTACTGGGTGTTTTGACTAAGACAAATTCATCAGTTGCACAATTCAATATGAAACAACTTATTCAAAAAGCTTCGGATTCGGTTAATCGGCTTCTTAACGCCGAAAGCCGATTCGTGGCCGATTATCGATTTTTGGCCGAAGCCGATACTGTCAAATAAACTAAAACTTTACTCTTCACATGGAATCATTTCAATAATCTGGGTGAATTTTAAGTGGAGAATTTTATTGGAAATTGAAATAGCATTTAAATTTCCTTGTGTCGATCCATTTTTGGGTGTGATCCCCATAAATTAGAGCTATAGGAAAAAATTACAAGGATAAATCTCACCAGCCAATATAAAGGGCAAATTGTTTTGGGGCCATTATTGGCCAATGGGACCTACCTGGTTCCATAGAACGTATATACATAAGTGCGGCCAGGCCGAATCTTATGGCCTGATATGAACCAATTTTTGCATGATTTCTGGAAACTACATATCAACTCCACGTACCAAATGCATGCTAACCATTGCACCACGGTGGCTCACCCAGAGAAGGAATATGATCACCTCAAACATGTTTTGAGAGCAAAATGTTATTTTTGGATGGTGACCATGTAACATGGTTTTCGCAACCATGTTATTTTATCGGAAATCATGTATCTGATTTCGGCAAGCAGGTTATATTTGACGAGAAAATAACATTTTAGGTACAAACATGTTACATGGTCACCATACAAAAATAACATTTTGCTCTTAAAACATGTTTGAGGTGATCATATTCCTTCTCTGCGTGTAAGTTAAGGTATGCTATCTCATACCTGTAATATTTTTTTTTGTATGTTTGAAGTTAAGGTATGAGTTAAGGTATGTTACCCCATACCTATATTATTTTTGTTGTTGTTTGATTCATACACGCGCTGATTCATAAATGCTGAATCAACGGTCACCCAAATTGTAAACCGATATTCTATATATATTGCAACGGCATGGGAACATAATTTAGCTAACGTTGCGTCTACGATAATATTGAAAAAGAAATGAAAAGTAATGGTGGTAGATATTAAGCATGCAGTTTAAGTCCAGCATTGTAAAACATAAGTTGAAAAATGAATAATAAATAAAATTATATTTTTTTAAACTAAAAACGACCGAATGTTATAATTGGGGGCTCAACCGGGATAGCCCATCGGATAGTATGTCCTAAAAAAAACAAGTAAGGACTTCGGTGGTGATTCCCAAGTGCTAAAGTAATAAAAAGTATCCTTTAAAGAGGAAAAAATTTTAATAAGTATTCTCCACAGGAGAAGAAAAAAAACTCTAAGTGCAGTGAATTATTTTTATAAAAAAGTATCCTTTAAAAACAAAAAGGAGAAAAAATTTTAATAAGTATTCTCCACAGAAAAAAAAACTCTAAGTGCTGTGAATTATTCTGATAAAAAAGAGAAGGAAAAAAAAAACTCTAAGTGCAGCGAATTATTTTTATAAAAAAGTATCCTTTAAAAACAAAAAAGGAGAAAAAATAAAAAAGTATTCTCTCCAAGAGAAGAAAAACTAAGACAGTGAGGTGAATCACTAATAAATTGAATAAAATTTCTACAAATTAATGACTGTGTCAAAGAATCTCACAAGATGAAACATTGAAAATTAAATTTAAAATTACAAAAAATACTGTGGTATGAAACCTTAAAATTAAATCTTCAAGAAATACTTTGCCCAAGAGAAGAAAACCAAGACGACAACATCATCAGCAGCGAAGACGACAACACCATCAGCATCCACGAAGACGACGTCATCATTACCACCTACAACTAGTAAGAATTTTATCATTTATATTAATATTATTCTACTAAGTTATTTAGACCTTTTAAAATCTTTTTATATAAAAGAAAGTTTTAAATATTAAAATATTGATTTTATTAAACTATATAATCTTTGAATTTGTGCGAAACTATGTTAAATAAATGTTAAGCCATATTCATTTATAGAATATATTTGTATTGAATATAAAACTTTCTGTCGATCAAATCGTTGCGAATAAAAAGAGTTTAATTTGTTGAAAAATTTCCAAAACTGGATTCAGAAATTGATAATTTATCACAATTATTCGGTTCATTAAGCACCCGTACCATGGCGACAACAGAAGAAGTAAATGCTTTAATTAAGGCACAAACAAGTCCTTTGTTAGCCAAAATTGAGGAGTTGAGCAAATGTTTAGGGCAACTAACATCGTCCGATATAGCTAGTGAGTTTCAAGAGGAAAAAATTAACAATGTGATCCGTTGTGACGAACCATTAGATGTCGTAAAGTCTATGCCGACATTTGACGGTAAACATTCGTATGTTAGCTGGCGAGAGGCCGCAACTCATTCTATGAATTTGTACACAAGAGGTAGTAAACGGTACTATTCTGCCTTGACAATACTTCGAAATAAGATAATAGATGAAGCTAACGACACACTGACAAATCACGGGACTGTACTGAATTTTGACGCAATCATTAGCCGACTAGATTTCGCATACGCAGATAAAAGACCCTTGCATCTTATTGAACAAGAACTCAGTATCATGAGACAGGGACAACAATCACTAATAACTTACTATAATGAAGTAAATAAAAAATTAACTGACTTGATTAACAAAACGATAATGACCCACGGAACGAACTCTGAACTAACTAGGGAACTGAACAACAGGAACAGACAATACGCGCTCAGGGTATTTATAACAGGTTTGAATTCTCCCTTAAATGATATTTTATTTTCAGTCTCACCGAATAGTTTACCTGATGCATTGGCAAAAGCTCAGGAACTAGAAGCTAATAAAACTCGTGCAAATTTCGCACTTCAGTTCAGTAAACCCCATTTTAACCATTTTAAGACACAAAATAATTTACGTTTTCCGAATCATGGTCGGAAGGATCAAAATTTTCAATTTAACAATCGCCAATCAGAACAGAAACCTGAACCCATGGAAATAGGCAGTTCACTAAATATCGTAAATAGAAATCCACAATATAACCGTAGCAATGAAACACAAATGCAAGAAAGACATTTTTACTATAACAATAGATTCCCACAAACACAACAAAATCATTTTAATACAATTAAAAGACCAATAAGCGATAGTGCTCGAAATAGCTTTCAACCAAAATACAAGACACAAAGAATGAACAACCTGCACGAGGAATCTTTTTTAGAAGTAGGTCAGGATTGCCCTACATCTGTAGGACAACCTCAACAGGACGGAACCTCCGAATTTTAATTGACAGCGGCGCAACAAGCTGCTATTGCAAACCTGGAGTTTTAACAAACAGACAGGACCTAGTTATTAAGAAGAGGGTAAAAACCATTAATGGTTTTACCATCATTGAACATTTTTATGATGCGATAGCATTTGGTTTTAAAGAGCGATTCTATGAAATATCAAACTTAGAAGCTGATATTCTTATAGGTTATAATTTTATGAAAAGGGCCAACATTATATTGGACTTTAAGGAAGGAATTTTTATTTGTGGTGAACACCGCGAAAAAATTATAAATTGTGAACCAAGTGCAAGTGAAAATTTAAGTGAAAATACAAGCGAAAATGATGATTCTAATGAAAATTTTATAAATAAGTTGCAAAGTGAAAACCTTTTCGATGAAAGAAAAGAATCAATTAACGTTTTAAGAAGGAACGTTATACGTTATATAGAAAAACTACATTCAAGAATAGATATGAATTTGCCATTTAGAACAGATATTAGAGCGGAGATCAGAACAATTGCTGAAGCGCCAATATGGAGCAAGCAATATCCTTATCCACTTTCCGCTAATAGTTTTGTTAATAATGAAGTAAAACGGTTACTAGAGGACGGCATTATTCGTCCAAGTAAAAGTCCTTATAATTCCCCGATATGGGTAGTGCCAAAGAAAGGAACAAATGAAGACGGAACACCAAATTGCGTATGGTAATAGATTATAAAAAATTAAATGAACAAACAGTTTGTGATAAATATCCGATTCCAGACTGTAACGTCATATTGTCGAATTTAGGTACAGCAAAATATTTTTCTACCATAGATCTAGAATCAGGATTCCATCAGATTTTGATGAAAGAACAGGACATAGAGAAAACCGCCTTTTCCGTCAACAACGGGAAATATGAGTTTATCAGATTACCCTTTGGGCTTAAAAATAGTCCAAGTATTTTCCAACGCGCTATGGATGATATCCTGCGAGAATTTATAGGGAAAATATGTCATGTTTATATAGATGACATAATTGTTTACTCCTCATCTCTAAAAGAACATTTTGAACACTTGAACATAATTATAAATAAACTTAAGGAATCTAACATGAAAATCTCGTTGGAAAAATCGAAGTTTTATGAGAAAGAAGTAGAATTTTTAGGCTATGTAGTTGCGCAGAACGTTATAAAAACAGATCCAAAGAAAATAGAAACAATAAATGAATATCCTTTGCCGAAAACACTAAGGCAACTGCGAAGTTTTCTTGGAATGATAGGATATTATCGAAAGTTTATCAAGAATTATGCGAACATAGCAAAACCGCTGACAAAATATTTATCTGGTGAAAATGGAAAGGTATCGCAACATATGTCAAAAAGAATTGAAATCAATATAGATGAACAAGGTGTGTTAACTTTTGAAAAATTGAAAAAAATACTTTCCGAACAGGTAGAATTAGTGCAACCTGATTTTAATAAAACATTTGTCCTTACCACCGATGCCTCTAATGAAGCAGTAGGTGCTGTTCTTAGCCAAGACGGTAAACCGATTACATTTATATCAAAAACTTTAAATTCAACCGAACGCAACTATGCGACTAATGAAAAAGAGCTTTATGCCATTGTTTGGGCTTTAAAGAATTTAAGAAATTATTTATATGGTAGTTCAAATATAGAAATTCATACAGATCACCAACCATTAACTTTTGCCGTGTCTACTCGAAATCCCAATACAAAAATAAAAAGATGGCGTTCCTTTATTGAGGAATTTTCGCCAAAAATGATTTACAAACCAGGTGTTACTAACGTTGTAGCCGACGCTCTTTCGCGACAATATTTAAATAATATTTCGGACGAAGACTCTTTGCAGGACACCCAACATTCTACAGAAAGTAGTGATAATTTTAACATTCCCGAAACATCAAAACCTTTAAATGAATTTAAGCAACAAATCTTGCTAAGCAAGTCAAATTTTTCATTACATCAAATGATAGTAAACTTCGGAAGGACTCGTCATATTATTGAATACGATACTAGGGAAAATCTAAAATCCATTCTTTTGCAATATATCAATCCAAATTTAGTGACAGCGATACACTGTATACCGGAAGATTTATATGATTTTAAAGAAACTGTAAAAGGCGTATTTTCAAATAAGTTTGTATTTACCCGCATATTTCCTATTGATGTAATAAATGAAGACGACCAACAAAGTATAATAAAGGAAACACATTCGCGAGCTCATCGTAGTTGTAAAGAAAACCATAAACAAGTATATAAACAGTACTATTGGCCAAAAATGGCAGACCACTTTAAGGAATATATCAGGCATTGTTCTATATGTAATAAAAATAAATATAATAGACATCCACAAAAAGTTCCAATTGGAGAGGCTCCAATTCCTAACAAGGAGGGGGAGTACCTTAATGTTGACATTTTTTATGCAGAAGGATTAAAATTTCTAACTTGTATTGATTCGTATTCGAAATTTTTAATAATTAAGGATATTGAAGATAAGACTAACCTAGGAGAAAAACTTTTAGAATTACTACAGGGCTTTCCAAATGCTAAAAAAATAACACTCGACAACGAACCAGGCTTTTGTAGTCCGCAGTTTAAATCTTTATTGCACAGATTAGGTATTGAACTATATTATTGCACACCTCGCCATAGTACAACCAATGGACAAGTAGAAAGAGTCCATTCTACCTTAATAGAACTAGCTAGATGTATCAAGGACGAATTTCACTTATTGGGAGATAAAGAAACATTCTATAGAGCAGCTCAACAATACAATAAAACCATCCATTCGGTCACACAAAGTAAACCCACAGATATACTTTTTAATAAGATAGAACACAACTTAGTAGAAATTCTAAAAAAAGCTCAAGAAAAAATGTTGTTACGGAACAATGATAACCGAATAAAAACTTATCAACCAGGTGACACGGTTTACGAGAAAATCATAGGACAAAGGAATAAGTTATTACCACGATTTAAAAAGCAAATAGTTAAGGAAGATTTAGGTAATAAGATAAAGATTAAATTTCGTGACAGAATAATTCATAAAGACAATATTAAAACATAATCAAATATTTAAAATAATTTTTTTTCAGAACATGGCTTCTATGATACTACTGCTTATATTTTTCACAATTTGTAAAGCTGAAGTGCAAATACTAGACTACTCCACTTCACAACTAGTAACAGTCCATATAGGACAAGCTAAAATTCAAAACGGAAATTTTAAACTAATTCACATTATTGAACTGGACAAATACGGACGAACCATTGACAACCTGAAAAATGAAATCCATGAGAAAATTTTACGAAACAGTTCCATACTACCATTTTTACTACACGACATTGACCAGTTGAATGATCAGTTAAGAAAAATTAAACCAAGGACCAAACGTTCAATTAATATACTGGGATCAGCCTGGAAATGGATTGCTGGTTCACCAGACTATGACGATCATAATATTGTAGTACAAAAGATAAACGGACTATTGGGAAATAACGCAAGACAGAGGATAATAAATAAGGATATAATAGAAAGAATAAACCTACTGACTAATACTACGAACAAGATTTTAAAGACGTTCCAATCCTTAGGAGAAATTCAAAGAACTATAGAGGATTCTATAAGATCAAAAATAAACATTTTAAAAACCGAACTAACAAATATAGAATATGCTCTGCAATGGGTTAAGGTAGGGATAGTAAATTCGTTTATACTGTCTGAAAAGGAAATTAATGAAATAAAAGAGTTTTTGGATGTAGAAGAATTTCCATATAATAATTTAGAGGAAGCATTAGGATTCGCAACGATTAAAATCGCTTCTGATCACTCATCACTAATCTATATAATTAACTTGCCATCAATAGACCACACAAATTGTGAGAAAATACTAATTAAGCCTGTTAAACAAAATAATACAATCATAAAAATTAATACAAATATTGTAATTAAATGTAAGAACAAAATATTTGAAATCAAAACTAATTGTACTGAGATCAATAAATTATGTATTTGCAGTAATGATAATCTCATAGATATAAGCGAAAATAATTGTGTACCATCACTTTTCAGAAACAAAGCTCATAATTGTATTTTTATTAATAATGAACACGTTCCTAAAACAGAAGAATTATATCCGGGAACTATTTTCTTGAATAAATTTGACGGAGTCATTGAAATATCCGAAGACAAAAGTTATAAACTATCGGGAACATATTTAATACAATTCCATAATGAATCAATAAAGATAGACAACCAAACATTCGTTTCAAAAGAAATTTCAAATTTCAAACCCCTTCCACCCCTTTTACAAATGTCTTCCAATAAATCACTAGTCGAAGAAGTGTTATCTTTAGAATTGATGAAAAGTTTACAAGCTAATAATATTGATAAAATAAATTTAATATCTACCAAAGGAAATGTAATGCTTTCTACTAATATCGGATTATTTATCCTATTAATATTTTTAATTTGCTTATTTATTTACAAGTACAAAAGTAAATCTGACTCAGACGTTAATATTGTAAAAGTAGTTAATGAAGAAATCAAATCAAAAACTTCTACTAGTGAAAAAACTTCTCAAAGATTTTGTAGCTCAAACGAACTCCCAACTTTCTAACAATCGGGACGATTGATTTTACAGGGGGAGGAGTTAAGGTATGCTATCTCATACCTGTAATATTTTTTTTTGTATGTTTGAAGTTAAGGTATGAGTTAAGGTATGTTACCCCATACCTATATTATTTTTGTTGTTGTTTGATTCATACACGCGCTGATTCATAAATGCTGAATCAACGGTCACCCAAATTGTAAACCGATATTCTATATATATTGCAACGGCATGGGAACATAATTTAGCTAACGTTGCGTCTACGATAATATTGAAAAAGAAATGAAAAGTAATGGTGGTAGATATTAAGCATGCAGTTTAAGTCCAGCATTGTAAAACATAAGTTGAAAAATGAATAATAAATAAAATTATATTTTTTTAAACTAAAAACGACCGAATGTTATAATTTGTATATAATTATGGGCCGATATTGACCAATTTTTGTATGGTTGTATTAACCGTATTCTAACACCGCAAGACCAATCTGGGTTTATATGGGAGCTATATATTATGGACCGATATGGACCAATTTTTGCATGGTTGTTAGCAGAGATAGTGTGTATCAAGCTATTTTAGGTTTCCGACTGTCGCAAAGTTGTAAACGTCACATACGCGTCTCGTAAATGTAGAAAAAGTAGCAAACGTCGTAAACTCAAAATACTTCAGTCCCTTCAGCTACACAGACAAAAATTTCACGAAAAATTTTCCAATTAAAATTTTAATTGAATTTTAAAATAATATTCAATTAAAAATTTAATTGAATCAACAAATTTTTTCATTGAAACAAAAATTAATAGTATCAATTAGTTTTTTAAATGATACTATCATTTCTGTGATTGAAGACATTTCAATTAAAAAATTAATTGGATCAATTAATTTCGTGATTGAATCAGAAGAAAAATTTTTTGTGTGTAGGCAGCGAATATGGGCGAATATGTGTGTAGGCAGCGAATATGGGCGAAGCAATTTCAATTCTCATGAATGTTCTTAAAGTACTTAACGAATTAAAAACAAAAAAAAAAAAAAAAACAAGTATATACGGTCTTAAGTTCGGCCAGGCCGAAGCTTATGTACCCTCCACCATGGATTGCGTAGAAACTTCTACTGAAGACTGTCATCCACAATCGAATTACTTGGGTTGCTGTAACACTTGCCAATGACAAGATATCGTAAACCTTCCTTACATCGTAATATATACCACATAGTCCATACGTGGTATATATTAAACTAAAAACGGCCGATTAAATACGTATATAATTAAGTTTAAAGTTTCTATAGAAATAAAATTTTGACAAAATAGAATTTTGACAACATTTTCTATAGAAATAAAATTTAGAAAAAATTTTGTATAGAAATAAAATTTGGAAAAAAATTCTATAGAAATAAAATGTTGACAAAATTTTCTATAGAAATAAAAATTTGACAAAATTTGCTATAGAAATAAAATTTTGACAAAATTTTCTATAGAAGTAAAATTTTGACAAAATTTTCTATAGAAATAACATTTTGACAATGTTTTCTATAAAAATAACATTTTGGTAGATTATTTTTGGCTCGAGTGGCAACCATGATTATAAAACGATATGGACCAATTTTTGTGTGATTGGGGATCGGCTATATATAACTATAGACCGATATGGACCAATTTTGGCATGGTTATTAGCGGCCTTATACTAACACCACGTTGCAAATTTCAAGCGGATCGGATGAATTTTGCTCCTCCAAGAGGCTCCGGATATCAAATCTGGGGATCGGTTTATATGGGGGCTATATATAATTATGAACCGATATGGACCAATTCTTGCGTGTTTGTTAGAGACCACATTCTAACACCATGTTCCAAATTTCAACCGGATCGGATGAATTTTGCTCCTCCAAGAGGCTCCGGAGGACAAATCTGGGGATCGGCTTATATGGGGGCTATTTTTGCACGGTTGTTAGAGACCAAATACTAACACCATGTACCAAATTTCAGCTGGATCGGATGAAATTTGGTTCTCTTAGAGGCTTCGCAAGCCAAATCGGGGGATCGGTTTATATGGGGGCTATATATAATTATGGACCGATATGGACCAATTTCTGCATGGTTGTTAGAGACCATATACTAACACCATGTTCCAAATTTCAGCCGGATCGGATGAAATTTGCTTCTCTTAGAGCAATCGCAATCCAAATTTGGGGGTCCGTTTATATGGGGGCTATACGTAAAAGTGGACCGATATGGATCAATTTTTGCATGGTTGTTAGAGACCATATACTAACACCATGTACCAAATTTCAGCCGGATCGGATGAAATTTGCTTCTCTTAGAGCAACTGCAAGCCCAATTTGGGGGTCCGTTTATATGGCGGCTATACGTAAAAGTGGACCGATATGGCCCATTTGCAATACCATCCGACCTACATCAATAACAACTAGTTGTGCCAAGTTTCAAGTCGATAGCTTGTTTCGTTCGGAAGTTAGTGTGATTTCAACAGACGGACGGACGGACGGACAATTGGAGATTCCAAATTTACTATGAACTACTTAACGGTGCAGTAAACGTGACGGTTGTTATTCCCTCATCCTTTCTTTCCAAAATTTCTGCAGAGACTGGAAGGAAGAAAACTACTTAATCTTGCATAAGTGAATTTTCACCGTTTAATTTTTTGGCTTATTAGAGCCAATTTTTATACTAATTAAAAATTTTCAAACTTGTAGCTAGTCATTCGCTGATACAACTAAGGCTTCAGTGGACATTATGGACCACGCAAACCAAGAATAGTTTGAAGTTGCGAATGAGAGATATAAAACTAGAAGAGTTTTGAATAAATGCAATATAAAGCATTTTTTTGTGCATCCCTTTTATCGGAATCAATGCCAAAATCATTAATGTAAAGACACAATTTTTGGTACCGGGTATGCTTTTTTCAGTGTACTGTGGATGGTATAAAAATGAGAATATGGAGGATTTACAACATTTTGTTTTGTCAATTGTCAATGTAGGTCGAAAACCTATGTTGTTAGCACCTATATTTCCTGTTTTATTTCCATAATTCATAATGATTGTAAATATACAAATAAATAATTAAATTGTTAATGTCATTGACACAATTCTTTTGTCACTTTCAAATTCTGTTACCACTTTGGAATATTTGTGTAAATTTTTTGTTGAACTATTAGCAATTTATTTGTATTGACTTACCATCATATCAATCAAATTGTTCTCATTCGATTGGTTACTGTTCTGACTCTCAGGTGATGTCGAACGGGTGGATGTTAGACCATTTGTATTATAGCCATTCTGATAGACCATGGGTATAGAGTCCAAGGATAGACCATTAGCTGATGACGAATTACTGCTGTCACTATAAAATCACAAAAGGTTGACGGCGAAAAAAATAGAGAAAAAGTTTGAAGAAACAAAATTAAAATCTCATGCTCTCAATTATGATAATACATAAACACATATATATGCAATACACACACACAAACACAAACATTCACAATAGTTCTACAATACGTCAATGGTGAACTAGAAAACGAAAAACAAATCTAAATTATCTAATAATTAATTGAATTAGTTTAATTTCAATTAAAATAATCGAAATTGTTGTTGCTATTACTCTTATTATTATTGCTGTTGTTGTTGTTATCATCATTGTAAATTATTACCTGACTAAAGGTGAACTTTGAAAAGAGTTATTATAAAGAGATGTAGGCGTACTGGGCGATAAAGGTGCAGAACAATCGAAGCTGATATTTCTTTGGAACACCTTGAGTGGTGTATTTTGTTGTTGTTGTTGGTGGTGATGGTGTTGTTGTTGTGATGGTGCAATATTATCAAACTAGATTTGTTATAGTTGTTTTATTTTTTTTTCAATTAATAATACATTATTTTATTGTTTTATAATAAAGTAGAATTAGCAGTAGAAGGTAGAATTTGTACCAAGGTGGTGATGGTAGTGGTAGATAAGTAGAAGACATTAGTTAAAGCATTACACAATGGTGGTGGTGATGGTTGTAGTGATGTTATTAGAAAGAAGATCCATAATAAAAAGTTGGAAACATGGAAAAATAGAGAAATGCATAAAAAAATAAAAATAAGTTAATTGAATTAAATTAAGATTTAAATATGAAGTAGTTGCAGAGAGAATAAAAAGACAAGAGGACGAAACTGTAATGCGAAACTGCGTCAGTAGGTGGCTGTCATGAGGAAAATTTCTCTAATATCATAGAGTTTTTTTCGGCGCTTCTCTAAAATATCATACTGTTTGCGTCGGCGTCGCCCAGTTTAGTTCTCTGCCGGCTTTACGAAACGTAAGGAAAAGAGGATTTAGAACCTACTTTGTAATAACAAATGTTCTTTTATATAAATATCTTCATTCTATTAAATTTTTTGGCAGACAATTTGAAATTATAACTGCCGATGCCTTTATAAACAATTGATCAAAACAGCGCTTCGACCGCAACGTAGGTAATACTAACGCTGCAGGCATTGTGCGACATCTATACGGTTGACATTTGTTGTTTTTGTAGAAGAGAAATTTTCGTCCTCTTGTGTTTTTATTCTCTCTGGTAGTTGTTGGTAGGGGGATGCAGTAGATGGAATAAATTCTAGGACCCACATCAGAGTAGGTCTAACACACTAGGGATAAAAACACATTAGCGTAGCTAGACAATTTCCCCTAGCTAAAAATTAATGGACTGAACTTATAGGTTCAATTAATGTTTTATTTTATAAAAATGAATAAAAAATCAGACATCAACATAACTAGGCAATTAATTTTTAATAAAGCAACTAATAGTGGTTCCACACTTTTTCCCAGCAAAAAATTGGGAGTTGTTCTAAAGGCACAACTTTTAAATCATTTCCAAAAATGTCCCCACAAAGAAGTTAATTATTTTAACTACACAGGAGATTTTTTATACCCTGCGCCACACTGTTGAACAGGGTATTATACGTTAGTGCATATGTTTGTAACACCCAGAAGGAGACGAGATAGACACATGGTGTCTTTGGCAATAATGCTCAGGGTGGGTCCCTGAGTCGACATAAACATGTCCGTCTGTCCGTCCATCTGTCCGTCCATCTGTCCGTCCGTCTGTCTGTGAACACATTTTTGTGATCAAAGTCTAGGTCGCAATTTAAGTCCAATCGCCTTCAAATTTGGCACATGTTCCTCATTTGGGTCAGAATAGAACCCTATTGATTTTGGAAGAAATCGGTTCAGATTTAGATATAGCTCCCATATATATCTTTCGCCCGATATGCACTAATATGGACCCAGCAGCCAGAGTTTTATACCGATTTGCTTGAAATTTTGTACAAACATAACACTTAGTTGTGTAGTCAAGTATGCAAAATTTGATTGAAATCGGTTCAAATTTAGATATAGCTCCCATATATATCTTTCGCCCAATATGGACTTATATGGCCCCAGAAGCCAGATTTTTGGCCGAATTTGGTTGAAATTTTGCACTAGGAGTACAATTAGTAGTATAGTCAAGTGTGCAAAATTTGGTTGAAATCGGTTCAGATTTAGATATAGCTACCATATATATGTTTTTCTGATTTCGACAAAAAATGGTCAAAATACCAACATTTTCCTTGTAAAATCGCCACTGCTTAGTCGAAAAGTTGTAAAAATGACTGTAATTTTCCTAAACTTCTAATACATATATATCGAGCGATAAATCATAAATAAACTTTTGCGAAGTTTCCTTAAAATTGCTTCAGATTTAAATGTTTCCCATATTTTTTACTAACATTGTGTTCCACTCTAGTGCATTAGCCGCCTTAAATTTTGAGTCTATAGATTTTGTAGAAGTCTATCAAATTCTGTCCAGATCGAGTGATATTTAAATGCCCCCAACACATTTGACGGATGTGATCGAAAATTTAGATCTACAAAGTGGTGCAGGGTATAATATAGTCGGCCCCTCCCGACTTTAGACTTTCCTTACTTGTTTTCTATATTTTTATACCCACTACCATGGAATGGTGACGGGGTATAATAAGTTTGTCATTCCGCTTGTAACACATCGAAATATCGATTTCCGAGCATATAAGGTATATATATTCTTCATCAGGGAAAAATTTTAAAAAGATATAACCATGCCCGTCTGTCTGTCTGTCTATTGTAATAACGCTACAGTCTTCAATAATGAAGCAATTGTGTTGAAATTTTGCAAAACTCGTCTTTTGTCTGCAGGCAGGCAGGTCAAGTTCGAAGATGGGTTCAGGTTTTGATATAGTCCCCATATAAACCGACCTCCCGATTTGGGGTCTTGGGCTTATAGAAATCGTAGTTTTTATCCAATTGGCCTGAAATTGGAAATCTAGAGGTATTTTCGGGCCATAAAGAGGTGTGCCGAAAACGGTGAGTATCGGTCCATATTTTAGTATAGCCCCCATAATAATGATTTCCCGATTTAACTACTTGGTTTTCTAGAAACCGTAGTTTTTATCCGATTTGCCTGAAATTGTAAATATTCTGGTATTTTAGTCTCACAAAAAGTGTATCGGATTAAGTTTTATCGATTCATTTGGTAATGCCTCCATATAGACCGATTTCACTTCTTGAGGGTATAGAAAGCGCACCGATCATGAAATCAAATAAAAATGATTCTTATAAAGCGGGATACGGTCAAAATTTTGTCAAAATTAACTTGACGTATTTCTTTCAATTTTGCATTTAAAAAACCTGAACATCCCTCATTTTGAAGGTGTGTGTGTGTAGAATGTTGCTCCTATTTTGATTTTGGAATTCACTCTTCAGTTGTCAAAATGCCGTCCAAGCAAGAAGAGCAGCGTATCAAAATTTTGCTCGCGCATCGCGAAAATCCGAGCTACTCGCACGCAAAGCTGGCAAAATCGCTAAAAGTTGCCAAATCAACCGTTACAAATGTAATTAAAGTGTTTAGGGAACGTTCGTCGACAGCCAGGAAGTCTGGATCGGGGGGAAATCGAAATCCGGAAGCCGCTGAGACGACAAAGAGAGTTGCCGGTAGTTTCAAGCGAAACCCTAACCTCTCTCTCCGAGATGCCGCAAATAAGCTGGGTGTATCGTCTACAACCGTGCATCGAGCCAAAAAACGAGCCGGACTATGGACTTACAAGAAGGTAGTGACTCCAAATCGCGATGATAAACAAAATACGACGGCCAAAGCGTGATCGCGGAGGCTGTACACGACGATGCTGACGAAGTTTGACTGCGTGGTAATGGATGATGAAACCTACGTCAAAGCCGACTACAAGTAGCTTCCGGGACAGGAGTTTTATACGGCAAAAGGAAGGGGAAAGGTAACAGATATTTTCAAGCACATAAAACTGTCAAAGTTCGCAAAGAAATATCTGGTTTGGCAAGCCATCTGTACCTGTGGCTTGAAAAGCAGTATTTTCATAGCTTCCGGGAAATTTACGTGAAAGAGTGTTTGAATAAACGTCTGCTGCCTTTCCTGAAGAAACACGGTTGTTCCGTACTGTTTTGGCCGGATTTGGCATCTTGCCATTACGGTAAAAAGGCCATGGAGTGGTACGCCGCCAACAACGTGCAGGTGGTTCCCAAGGACAAGAACCCTCCCAACACGCCAGAGCTCCGCCCAATTGAGAAATACTGGGCTATTGTCAAGCGGAACCTAAAGAAGACCAAAAAAACTACTAAGGACGAGCAGCAGTTCAAGGCAAACTTGCTTTCTGCGGCGAAGAAGGTGGACAAGGTGGCTGTACAATGGCAGGTGTCAAGCGTGAGGCCCGGCAATTCGGATTTGGAAGCGAAAGCCTAACTGAATATTTTTCCTGAATTTTATGCCAATTGAACTTGAAAAAGAAATTTAATTTGATTTTTTAAATAAACGATTTCACCGATTTACACGCGTTTTCCATTGACCAAATTTTGACCGTATCACCCTTTAAATGCAGAATCTGATATAGTCTTCATAGGTAAAATCATTAAATTTAACTTCGGCAAGTGTACTGGTTGAACTGCTCTGCTTGATCTGTCCTCAAACCCCCCTGAAATTTCAAAGGAAACCCTAATATTTGATTCATAGTGGTGGGTATTTAAGATTCGGCCCAGCCGAACTTACTGCTGTATATACTTGTTTAATATAATCTGCTCTCTACGAAATATTTTTCCTCATGTTTGTAAATGGAGATATTATGATTAGAGCAAAATGCGAAATTATCTAAGAGAACAATGTCTACATACATATGACACCCCAGAGGGCAATTTATTTCGTCTACTGCATCCTTTCTTAAATTTCTAAAATGGAAATTTTGGGCAAATTAAAATCACTACCAAAAGAGAAATGAGTTAATGTGAATGGATTCCAAGTGCATTTTCAAGTGCTTTAGAGAGAAAAAAATAAAAATCGTATGCAAAAAATGGTGTCAATCGGTCGACGGTGCTTAGAAGATTTACCTGAAACATGTCATACGAATTTCCAGCCGTTGAAGTACCAGGTGAAATGGAGGATTGTGTTGAGCTTGGTGTCAGTGGCATATAGGCGGCGGCCAAGGCATTTGCATTGTTGCTATTATTGCAGTTTAAGACCTCAATGTTGTTGGATAGACTGCCGTTGACAACATTGGCATTGGATGATATGGCTGCCGAACTATGGCCAGAACCAATGGCTAGATTGCTGGTAGCAACACTACCGCCAACAACAACACCATTGCCGCAGGGTTTGACATCAACGGAGCTGCTGCCTACGCTTCCTAAATTTAATATGTTATTTGTCATTGGTGTAGTTGTTGGATTAGAACGACTAGCCAAGCCAA
Source organism: Haematobia irritans (assembly GCF_050003625.1). Classification (NCBI taxonomy): domain Eukaryota; kingdom Metazoa; phylum Arthropoda; class Insecta; order Diptera; family Muscidae; genus Haematobia; species Haematobia irritans. Next base: position 135,438,628 of record NC_134397.1, read on the forward strand.
GAAATTCAGCCGTCAATGCAATGGGATCTGCAATAAAGATAAGATAGAGAATTGGAATAAGCAAATATGGCACACATACATAAAACCACATTAAGATGGATACACACAGAGACAAACTGCAAAGAAAACTCCATTTCAAAGAAAGCAGAAAAGATATAAAAGAACCAGCACACAAACTATCAAAAATGATAAAATAAAAGTCAAAAATCAGGATGAGGAGTAACCCGGAAGCTTCATAGATGCCTTTCCATAGAACATAAAATCTTTGCATATCAAAAGTCAATCCATTGGACATTAAGACTACATTCAATATAGTGCACTATCGTTGTCATCCTCTGATAACGAGGCTCAGCAGAGGATGTGTTACAAACCGGATGTATTATTACCATAACATGCATGTTATCGACACTAAGGCAATATGGTAACACTGCAAGATTGCTTTGGTTTTTTTACTCACTCTCTCTCTCTCCCTATGTCTTCTTGAATGTATGAGCTGTTAAGCTTATGTGAACCTATTTCCGGTAATTATGAATATAATCTCTATTGTTAAAATGTTAGCTTTAAGTATGTATTTTTTCCACATCTTTAGTTTTGTAATTTGGTTTTGTGATAAAGTCTTTTTGTTCCCGGATAAAACTCTGTTGTCACAGTCAAATGATTATTAAAATTGAAATTTTTCCACATCATCTTAACTTGAATATTTTCCACTAAAGTTAGCTGAAGGATAAGAAGGAAGTTGTGTGTTTTTTATAGAAAAAAAAAATAATTTTATGAAACTGTTAGTGGAGTGTAATTGTCCAATGAAGTCTAGCGGGGGGATTTAACATTATTAGTCCGTTTGTAACACATCGAAATAGTGGTCTCAGACCTCATAATGTATACACAGACAAGTAAGGAAAGTCTGAAGTCAGGCAGGCCGACTATATTATACCCTGCACCGCTTTGTAACTCCACATTTTCGATACTATATCAAATCCGTCAAATGTGTTGGGTGCTATATATAAAGGTTTTTGGCCCAAATACATACATTTAAATCTGACTCCATCTGAACAAAATTTATAATCTAACAGGTTGGCTGATAAGTCCCCGGTCTGACACATAGATGGCGTCGCTAGTATTAAATGCATATTATTTTTATATAGCACCAACCTTCAAATGATTCGTATCAAAATTTGACGTCTGTAAGTCAATTAGTTTGTGAGATGTCTTTTGTGAAGCAACTTTTGTTATTGTGAAAAAAAAAATGGAAAAAAAAGAATTTCGTGTTTTGATAAAATACTGTTTTCTGAAGGGAAAAAATACGGTGGAAGCAAAAACTTGGCTAGATAATGAGTTTTCGGACTCTGCACCAGGGAAATCGACAATAATTGATTGGTATGCAAAATTCAAGCGTAGTGAAATGAGCACGGAGGACGGTGAACGCAGTGGACGCCCGAGCTCACATTTGATCAAAAACAACAACGTGTTGATGATTCTGAGCGGTGTTTGCAGCTGTTAACTCGTAATATACCCGAGTTTTTCCGTCCATATGTGACAATGGATGCAACATGGCTCCATCACTACACTCCTGAGTCCAATCGACAGTCGGCTGAGTGGACAGCGACCGGTGAACAGTCTCCGAAGCGCGGAAAGACACAAAAGTCCGCTGACAAAGTAATGGCCTCTGGTTTTTGGGATGCGCAAGGAATAATTTTTATCGATTATCTTGAGAAGGGAAAAACCATCAACAGTGACTATTATATGGCGTTATTGGAGCGTTTGAAGGTCGAAATCGCGGCAAAACGGCCCCATATGAAGAAGAAAAAAGTGTTCCACTTTGGGGTTCGAATTGCTTCCCTATGCTATGTTGAATAATAAGAACGAATTTTGACAAAAAATGTGTTTTTCTTTGTTAGACCGGGGACTTATCAGCCAACCTGTTGTTATGAGTCGTGGTGAAATTCTGAGTCGATCTAGCGATGTCCGTCTGTCCGTTGTATAAATGTTAGTTTATGACCTCTAACACCCATGCAAAAAATGGTCCATATCGGTCCATAATTATATATAACCCCCATATAAACCGATCCCCAGATTTGACCTCCGTGGCCTATTGGAGGAGCAAAATTCATCCGATCTGGTTGAAATTTGGTACGTGGTGTTAGTATATGGTCTCTAACAACCATGCAAAAATTGCTTCATATCGGTCCATAATTATATATAGCCCCCATATAAATCGATCCCCAGATTTGGCCACCGGAGCCTCTGGGAAGATCAAATTTCATCGGATTCAGTTGAAATTTTGTATGTTGTGTTAGTATATGGACACTAACAATCGTATAAAAATTAGTCCATATCGGTTCATAATTATATATAGGCCCCATATAAACCGATCCCCAGATTTGACCTCCGGAGCCTCTTGCAATGCAAAAATTGGTTCATATCGGTTCATAATTTTTAAGATATCTTGCCATTGGTTAGTATTACCACAACCCAAGCAACTCGATTGTGGATGACAGTCTTTAGTAGAACTTTCTACTCAATCCATGGTGGAGGGTACATAAGATTCGGCCTGGCCGAACTTACGGCCGTATATACTTGTTGATTTATTCAAAACTTCTTTACATAGAAACAAAAAAAAAAAACGAAAAAGTTGATTTTTTTATGAAATCAGAAATAGCTCATAGCTTTGTCGGCAGTCATAATTCGTACCAAAGCACTATGGGGCCAACGACCGGATTTTGAGGCAAAAACTACAAAAATGCGCTTATCGGTTTAAAAAGCTCATAGAAATTTTCAGATCGATCCGCCCACTGACACGCCCACTGAAACCTTTAATATTTATACCCTGCACTAGACTGTGGTTTTGTATTCAATGTCTAGGTCGCAATTTTAGACCAATTGACTTTAAATTTTGTCAGGATAGAGCCCTATTAATTTTGGAGGAAATCGGTTAAGATTTAGATATAGCTCCCATATATATCTTACGCCCGATACGCACAAATAAGGCCCAAGAAGCCATAGTTTCATCACAATTTTCTTCAAATTTTGCACAAAGGGTAAAATTGATAGTATTTGCAAATGTGCTAAATTTGGTTCAAAATCGGTGCAGATTTAGATATAGCTCCCATATTTATGCTTCGTCCGATTTACACAAATGTAACCACAGAGACCAAAGTTTTACTCCGATTTACGAGCACAGGGAGTAGAATTAACATTCTAGCAATATATGCCAAATTTGGTGGAAATCGGTTCAGATTTAGATATAGCTTTCATATATATCGTTCACCTTATATGCACTTTATTGATCCCGGAGGCCAGAGTTTCACCTTAATTTGCTTCAAATTGCACACAAAGATGGCTCTATTGAAAAGACCTCTTATTCTGTGAATCCTCTAGTCGTTCTGATCAAGTCTTTATTATAACATTTATTTCTATTTAGTGAAGCATTTCCCGCAAACAGCCAATGAGACGCATCTGCTCTTTGTGTTTCTTCCATTTTTGTTTGGCTCGAGCGAAAATATTATATGTTTTCTTAATTATTGATTATTATTATTATTATTATTATTATTATTATTATTATTATTGTTCTTTATTTGCTTTCCCATGCACAAGACCACGAAAGTCTCATATTCCAGCATGGGAAGTTTAAGATCATTATGTACAATTAAATAAATATTATATAAGTACAATGTAAAGTTAACTTAAATTATTTAATCAAAAGAAAATCTATAAGTAAAATAACATTAATATATTAAATTGAAGGAAGTTTAGAATTTGAACAATATATAAATCACAGACTGAAAAATATTAAGATTTAACTTTGAAAATAGTAAAAAGATGAAAAAAAAAATAAAATAAATTTATAATAACAGGTAAAGGGGGAAAAAATATTAAAATTTAAATTTGAAAATAAAAGCAAAAAAGAAGAAAAAAGTAAAATAAATTTTTAAAAACAAATAACGGAAAAGTATAAATAAAGGTACATATTGCATAAATACAAAATCAACATTATTTTAAGATTTTAAAACTGGAAAGCATACAATATAGAAAACAAGTAAGAAAAGTCTAAAGTCGGGTGGGGCCGACTATATTATACCCTGCACCACTTTGTAGATCTAAATTTTCGATACTATACTACATCCGTCAATTGTGTTAGGTGCTATATATAAAAGGTTTGTCCCAAATGCATACATTTTAATATCTCTCGATCTGGACAGAATTTGATAGACTTCTAAAAATTCTATAGACTCAAAATTTAAGTCGGCTAATGCACTAGGAACACAATCTTAGTAAAAAAATATGGGAAAGATTTAAATCTGAAGCAATTTTAAGGAAACTTCACAAAAGTTTATTTATGATTTATCGCTCGATATATATATATATATATATATATATATATATATATATATATATATATATATATATATATATATATATATATATATATATATATATATATATATATATATATATATATATATATATATATATATATATATATATATATATATATATATATATATATATATATATATATATATATATAAAGAGTGATTTGTTAAGAGCTTGATAACTTTTTTTAAAAAAAAAAAAACGCATAAAAATTGCAAAATCTCATCGGTTCTTTATTTGAAACGTTAGATTGGTCCATGACATTTACTTTTTGAAGATAATTTCATTTAAATGTTGACCGAGGCTGCGTCTTAGGTGGTCCATTCGGAAAGTCCAATTTTGGGCAACTTTTTCGAGCATTTCGGCCGGAATAGCCCGAATTTCTTCGGAAATGTTGTCTTCCAAAGCTGGAATAGTTGCTGGCTTATTTCTGTAGACTTTAGACTTGACGTAGCCCCACAAAAAATAGTCTAAAGGCGTCAAATCGCATGATCTTGGTGGCCAACTTACCGGTCCATTTCTTGAGATGAATTGTTCTCCGAAGTTTTCCCTCAAAATGGCCATAGAATCGCGAGCTGTGTGGCATGTAGCGCCATCTTGTTGAAACCACATGTCAACCAAGTTCAGTTCTTCCATTTTTGGCAACAAAAAGTTTGTTAGCATCGAACGATAGCGATCGCCATTCACCGTAACGTTGCGTCCAACAGCATCTTTGAAAAAATACGGTCCAATGATTCCACCAGCGTACAAACC